>NW_024712199.1:0-52354 GCF_018991925.1 Homarus americanus | reverse complement strand
TCAATGAGGGGCCTTTGTTATACCCGATTAGGGGACTTTGTTACTCGACTAGGCGACTTTCTCATACTTGATCAAGGGACTTTGTCATACTCGATCAATGGACTTTCCTATATATGACCAATGGACTTTACTATACTCGATGAGGGTCCTTTGTTATACTCGATCAGGGACTTAGTTATACTCGACCAGGGGACTTTGTTATACTTGGTTAGGGGACTTTGTTATACTCGATCAAAGGACTTTGATATACTTAATCACAGGACTTTGTTATACTCGACCAGGGGCCTTTGTTATACTCGATTAGAAAACTTTGTTATACTCGACAAGGAGCCTTTGTTATACTCGATTAGAAATCTTTGTTATACTCGACCAGGGGACTTTGCTATACTCCACCAGGAACTTTGTTATACTCGATCAGGGGATATGTTATACTCGATCAGCGACTTTGTTATACTTGGTTCAGGGTACTTTGTTATACTCGTCCAGGGGTCTTTGATATACTAGGATCAGGGGACATTGTTATACTCGACTAGGGGACATTGTCTTACTCGATCAGGGCCCTTTGTTATACTTGACCAGGGTTATTTGTTATAATCGATTAGGGGACTCTGTTATGCTCGATCTAGGGTCTTTGTTAAACTGGGCCAGGAGACTTTGTTATACTCGATCAAGGGATATGTTATACTCGATCAGGGGACTTTGTTATACTGGACCAGGGGACTTTTTTATACTTGACCAATGGACTTTGTTATACTCGATGAGGGGCCTATGTTATACTCGATCAGGGGACTTTTTTATGCTTGACCAATGGACTTTGTTATACTCAATGAAGGGCCTTTGTTATACTCGATCAGGTGACTGTGTTATACATGATCAGGGGACTTTGTTATACGCGATCAGGGGACTATTTTTATACTCGACCAGAGGACTTTGTTATACTAGATCAAGGGATATGTTATACTCGATCAGGGGACTTTGTTATACTCAACCAGAGGGCTTTGTTATACTCAATGAGGGGACTTTGTTATACTCGATTAGGGGCCTTTGTTATACTCGATGAGGGGGCTTTGTTATACTCGACCAAGGGACTTTGCTATGCTCGACCAGGGGACATTGTTATACTCGATCAGAGGACTTTGTTATACTCGACCAGGGTACTCTTTTATACTTGATCTGGGGACTTTGTCATACTCGATCAGTGGACTTTCCTATATTTGACCAATGGACTTTGCTATACTCGATGAGGGGCCTTTGTTATACTCGATCAGGGGACTTTGTTATACTCGACCAGAGGACTTTGTTATACTCGATCAGGGGATATATTATACTCGATCAGGGTACTTTGTTATACTCGATCAGGGGACTTTGTTATACTTGATTAGGTGACTTTGTTATCCTCGATCAGGGGACTTTGTTATACTTGATCAGAGGACTTTGTTATACTCGGCCAGGGGCCTATGTTATCCTCGATTAGAAAACTTTGTTATACTCGACCTGGGGACTTTGTTATACTCCACCAGGGACTTTGTTATACTCGATCAGGGGATATGTTATTCTCGATCAGGGGACTTTGTTATACTCGGTTCAGGGGACTTTGTTATACTCGTCCAGGGACTCTTGTTATACTAGGGATCAGGGACTTTAATATAATCGATTAGGGGACTTTGTTATGCTCGATCTGGGGACTTTGTTAAACCGGGCCACGCAGGACGTTGTTATACTCGATCAGGGATTTTGTTATACTCGATCAGGACTTTGTTATGTACCCAACCAGAGGACTTTTTGTTATACCCGGATCAGGGACCTCGTTATACTCAATCAGGGGACTTTGTTATGCTCGATCTGGGGACTTTGTTATCCTCGATCAGGGGACTTTGCTATACTCCACCATGGGACTTTGTTATACTCGATCAGGGGTCTTTGTTATACTCAACCGGGGGACTTTTTTATACTTGACCAATGGACTTTCTTATACCAAATGAGAGGCCTTTGTTATACTCGATCTGGGGACTTTGTTATACTCAATGAGTGACCTTTGTTATAGTCGATCAGGGGACTTTTTTATACTCGACCAGAGGACTTTGTTATACTCGATCAGGGGATATGTTATACTCGATCACTGGACTTTGGTATAATCGATTAGGGGCCTTTGTTTTACTCGATGAGGGGGCTTTGTTATACTCGACCAGGGGACTTTTTTATACTCGATCAGGGGACTTTTTTATACTCGAACCAGAGGACTTTGTTATACCCGATCAGAGGACTTTGTTATACTCGACCAGGGGACTTTTTTATACTTGATCAATGGACTTTGTTATACTCAAAGAGGGCCCTTTGTTATACTCGATCAGGGGACTTTTTTATACTTGACCAGAAGACTTTGTTATACTTGACCAGAAGACTTTGTTATACTCGATTAGGGGATATGTTATACTCGATCAGTGGACTTTGTTATACTCGATTAGGGGCCTTTGTTTTAATCGATGAGGGGGCTTTGTTATACTCAACCAGGGGACTTTTTTATAATCGATCAGGGAACTTTGTTATACTCAACCATGGGACATTTTCAAAATTAAACAGGGGACTTTGTCATACTCGATCAGGGGAATTTTGTTATACTCGATCAGGGGATATGTTATATTCGATCAGGGGACTTTGTTATACTCAACCAGAGGACTTTGTTATACTGGATCAGGGGAGTTTGTTTTACTCAATCAGGGGACTTTGTTATACACGATGAGGGGCTTTTGTTATCCTCGATCAGGGGACTTTGTTATACTCGACCAGGGGACTTTTTTATACTCGATCAGGGGACTTTGTTATACTCGTCCAGAGGACTTTGTTATACTCGATCAGGGGATATGTTATACTCGATGAGGGGACTTTGCAATACTTGATTAGGGGACTTTTTTATACTCGATCAGGGGAATTTTGTTATACTCGATCAGAGGACTTTGTTATTCTCGACCAGGGGCCTTTGTTATACTCGATAAGAAAACTTTGTTATACTCGACCAGGGTACTTTGTTATACTCGATCAAGGGACTTTTGTTATACTCGATCAGGGGACTTTGTTATACTCGTCCAGGGGCCTTTGTTATACTCGATCAGAAGACTTTGTTATACTCGTTAAGGGGACTTTGTTATACTCGATAAGTGGAATTTGTTATACTCGATAAGGGAACTTTGTTAGACTCGAACAGGGGACTTTGTTATACTCGACCAGGGGACTTTGTTATACTCGTCCAGGGGGCTTTGTTATACTCGATCAGGGGACTTTCTTATACTCGATCAGGGTATTTTGTCTTACTCGATCAGGGCCCTTTGCTATACTCGACCAGGGGACTTTGTTATATACGATCAGGGGACTTTGTTATGCTCGATATTGGGACTTTGTTATACTGGGCCAGGGGACTTTTTTATGCTCGATCAGGGGAATTTGTTATACTCGATCAAGGGACTTTTGTTATACTCGATCAGGGGACATTGTTATACCCGACCAGGGGCCTTTGTTATACTCGATCACCGGACTTTGTTATACTCGATAAGGGGTCTTTGTAATACTCTATAAGGGGAATTTGTTATACTCGATAAGGGGACTTTGTTAGACTCGAACAGGGGACTTTGTTATACTCGACCAGCGGACTTTGTTATACTCGATTAGGCGGCTTAGTTATACTCGATCAGGTGACTTTGTTATACTCGATGAGGGGCTTTTCTTATACTTGATCAGGGGCCTTTGTTATACTAGATCAGTGGACTTTGTTAACTCGATTAGGGGCCTTTTTTGGACTCGATTAGGGGCCTTTGTTATACTCGATCAGGGGACTTTCTTATACCCGATCAAGGGACTTTCTTATACCCGAGCAGGGGGCTTTGTTATACTCGATGAGGGGACTTTGTTATATTCGATGAGGAGGTTTTGTTATACTCGGCAGGGGACTTTGCTATACTCGACCAGGGGACTTTGTTATATTCGATCAGGGGACTTGCTATACTCGACCAGGGGACTTTTCTATACCTGACCAATGGACTTTGTTATACTAGATGAGAGGCCTTTGCTATACTTGATCAATGGACTTTCTTATACTCAATGAGGGACCTTTCTTATAGTCGATCAGGGGACTTTTTTATACTCGACCAGAGGACTTTGTTATACTCGATGAGGGGATATGTTATACTCGATCACTGGACTTTGTTATACTCGATTAGGGGCCTTTGTTTTACTCGATGAGGGGGCTTTGTTATACTCGACCAGGGGACCTTTTTATACTCGATCAGGGAACTTTGTTATACTCAACCAGGAGACTTTTTCAAAATTAAACAGAGGACTTTGTTATACTCGATCAGGGGACTTTGTTATACTCAATCAGGGGACTTTGTTATGCTCGATCTGGGGACTTTGTTATCCTCGATCAGGGGACTTTGCTATACTCGACCAGGGGACTTTGTTATACTCGATCAGGGGTGTTTGTTATACTCAACCAGGGGACTTTTTTATACTTGACCAATGGACTTTGTTATACTAGATGAGAGGCCTTTGTTATAATTGATCTGGGGACTTTGTTATACTCGAGAAGGGGACTTTTTTATACTCGATCAGGGAACTTTGTTATACTCGTCCAGGGGCCTTTGTTATACTCGATCACTAGACTTTGTTATACTCGTTAAAGGGACTTTGTTATACTCGATAAGGGGAATTTGTTATACTCGATAAGGGGACTTTGTTAGACTCGAACAGCGGACTTTGTTATACTCGACCAGGGAACTTTGTTATACTCGATTAGGCGGATTTGTTATTCTCGATCAGGGGACTTTGCTATACTCGATCAGGGGCCTTTGTTATACTCGAGAAGGGGGCTGTGTTAAACTCGACCAGGGGACTTTGTTATACTCGATCTGGAGGCTTTGTTATTCTCGATCAGGGGACTTTGCTATACTCGACCAGGGGACTTTGTTATACTTGATCAGGGGTCTTTGTTATACTCGACCAGGGGACTTTTTTATACTTGACCAATGGACTTTGTTATACTCGATGATAGGCTTTTGTTGTACTCGATCTGGCGACTTTATTATACTCGAGCAGTGGACTTTGTTATACTCCATCAGGGGACTTTGTTATACTCAATCAGGGGACTTTGTTATACTCGATTAGGGCCCTTTGTTATACTCGATGAGAGGGCTTTGTTATACTCGACCCGGGGACTTTGTTATACTCGATCAGGGGACTTTGTTATACTCGACCAGGGGACTTTTTTATAATTAATCAGGGGAGTTTGTCATACTCGATCAGTGGACTTTCCTATATTTGGCCAATGGACTTTGCTATACTCGATGAGGGGCTTTTGTTATACTCGATCTGGGGACTTTGTTATTATCGACCAGGAGACTTTGTTATACTCGATCATGGGACTTTGTTATACTCGAGCAGAGGACTTTGCTATACTCGATCAGGAGATATGTTATACTCGATCAGGGGACTTTGTTATACTTGATTAGGGGACTTTGTTATACTCGATCAGGGGACTTTGTTATACCCGGATCAGAAGACTCTTGTTATACCTGACGAGGGCCTTGCTATACTCGCTGATTCGAAAACTTTGTTATACTCGACCAGGGACTTTTGCTATACCTCGATCAGACTTGATATACCTGGATCAGGACTTTGTTATACTCTGCCAGGGGGCTGTCATGCCAGGACTAGGGACTTTGTTATTCTTTAATCAGGTATTTTTGGTTATACTCTCCACCAGGTATTGTTATACTCGATCAGGGACTTTTTATACCGACCAGAGGACTTTGTTATACTCAATCAGGATAATATGTTATACTTGATCAGGACTTTGTTATACTCAACCAGGACTTTGTTATGCTCTCGATTAGGGAACTTTGTTATACTCGACCAGGGGACTTTTTTATACTTGATCAGGGGACTTTGTCATACTTGACCAGAGTCCATTGTTATACTCGATCGGGGGACTTTGTTATACTCGATGAGTGGACTTTCCTATATTTGACCAATGGACTTTGCTATACTCGATGAGGGGCCTTTGTTATACTCGATGAGGGGACATTGGTATACTCGACCAGGGGACTTTGTTATACTCGATGAGGGGACTTTGTTATACTCGACCAGAGGACATGTTATACTCGATTAGGAAACTTTGTTATACTCGACCAGGGGACTTTGTTATACTCGATCAGGGGACTTTTTTGTACTCGACAAGAGGACTTTGTTATACTCAATCCGGGGATATGTTATACTTGATCAGGGGACTTTGTTATACTCAACCAGGGGACTTTGTTATACTCGATTAGGGGCCTCTTTTATACTCAATGAGGGGGCATTGTTAAACTCGATCAGGGGACTTTGCTATAGTCGACCAGGGGACTTTGTTATACTCGATTAGGGGACTTTGTTATACTCGACCAAGGGATTTTTTTATACTTGATCAGGAGACTTTGTCATACTTGACCAGAGGCCATTGTTTTACTCGATCGGGGGACTTTGTTATACTCCATGAGTGGACTTTCCTATATTTGACCAATGGACTTTGCTATACTCGATGAGGGGCCTTTGTTATAGTCGATCAGGGGACATTGTTATACTCGACAAGGGGACTTTGTTATACTCGATGAGGGGACTTTGTTATACTCGACCAGAGGACTTTATTATACTCGATCAGGAGATATGTTATACTCGATCAGGGGACTTTGTTATATTCAAACAGAGGACTTTGTTATACTCGACGAGGGGCCTTTGTTATACTCGATTAGAAAACTTTGTTATACTCGACCAGGAGAATTTGTTATATTCGATCAGGGGACTTTGTTATACTCCACCAGGGACTTTGTTCTATTCGATCAGGGGATATGCTATACTCGACCAGGGGACTTTGTTATACACGATCAGGGGACTTTGTTATACTCGACCAGGGGCTTTTTTATACTTGGCCAATGGACTTTGTTATACTCAATGAGGGGCCTTTGTTATACTCGATCAGGGGACTTTGTTATACACGTCCAGGGGACTTTGTTAAACGCAATCAGGAGACTTTTTTTTACTCGACGAGAAGACTTTGTTATACTCGATCAGGGGATATGTTATACTCGTCCAGGGGACTTTGTTATACTCGTTCAGGGGACTTTGTTATACGCGACCAGGGGACTTTTTTGAACTTGATTAGGGGACTTTGTCATACTCGATCAGTGGACTTTCCTATATATGACCAATGTTATACTCGATGAGGGGCCTTTGTTATACTCGATCAGGGGACTTTGCTATACTCGACAAGGGGACTTTGTTATACTCGATCAGGGGAGTTTGTTATACTCGACCAGAGGAATTTGTTATACTCGATCAAAGGATATGTTATACGCGATCAGGGGACTTTGTTATACTCAATCAGGGGACTTGTTTTTACTTGATAAGGGGACTTTTTTATACTCGATCAAAGGACTTTGTTATACTTGATCAGAGGACTTTGTTATACTCGATCAGGAGCCTTTGTTATACTCGATTAGAAAACTTTGTTATACTCGACCAGGGGACTTTGTTATATTCCACCAGGGACTCTGTTATACTCGATCAGGGGATATGTTATACTCGATAAGGGGACTTTGTTATACTCGGTTCACGGGACTTTGTTATACTCGTCCAGGGGGCTCTGTTATACTAGGATCAGGGGACTTTGTTATGCTTGATCAGGGTAATTTGTTCTACTCGATCAGGGCCCTTTGTTATACTCGACCAAGGGACTTTGTTATAATCGATTCGGTGACTTTGTTATGCTCGATCTGGGGACTTTGTTAAACTGGGCCACGAGACGTTGTTATACTCGATCAGGGGATTTTTGTTATACTCGATCAGGGGACTTTCTTATACTCGACCAGAGGCCTTTGTTATACTCGATCAGGGGACTTTGTTATTCTCGACCACGGGACTTTGTTATCCTCGATTAGGCGGCTTTGTTATAATCGATCAGGGGACTTTGTTATACTCGATGAGGGGCCTTTGTTATACTCGACCAGAGGCCTTTGTTATACTAGATCAGGGAACTTTGTTATACTCGATTAGGGGCCTTTTTTGGACTCGATGAGGGACTTTTGTTATACTCGATCAGGAGACTTTGTTATACTCGATCAGGGGACCTACTTATACTCGAGCAGGGGGCTTTATTATACTCGAACAGGGGACTTTTTTATACTCGACCAGAGGACTTTGTTAAACTCGACCAGGGGCTATGTTATACTTGATCAAGGGACTTTGTTATACTCGTCAAGGGGACTTTTTATACTTGACCAATGGACTTTGTTATACTCAATGAGGGCCTTTTGTTATAGTCGATCAGGTGACTTTGTTATATACGACCAGGAGACTTTGTTATACTTGATTAGGGGACTTTGTTATACTTGATCAGAGGACTTTGTTATGCTCGACCAGGGGCCTTTATTGCTGCTCGATTGAACGAACATACTCGACCAGGACTTTATATACAGGACTTTGTTATACTCGATCAGGGACTTTGTTATATAAGTTCCAACGGAGGACTCGATCAGGACCCGCTGTTATACTCGACCAGGGGACTTTGTTATACTTGATTAGGGGACTTTGTTATACTCGATCAAAGGACTTTGTTATATTTGATCAGAGGACTTTGTTATACTCGACCAGGGGCCTTTGATATACTCGATTAGAAAACTTTGTTATACTCGACCAGGGGCATTTGTTATACTCGATTAGAAAACTTTGTTATACTCGACCAGGGGACTTTGTTATACTCCACCAAGGACTTTGTTATACTCGATCAGGGGATATGTTATACTCGATCAGAGGACTTTGATATACTCGGTTCAGGTGTCTTTCTTATACTCGTCCAGTGGGCTTTGTTATACTAGGATCAGGGGACTTTGTTATACTCGATCAGGGGACTTTGTTATACACGATCAGGGGACTTTGTTATACGCGATCTAGGGACTTTTTTATCCTCGACCAGAGGACTTTGTTATACTCGATTAGGGGATATGTTATACTCGATCAGGGGACTTTGTTATACTCAACCAGAGTACTTTGTTATACTCGATCAGGGGACTTAGTTATACTAAATCAAGGGACTTTATTATACTCGAATAGGGGCCTTTGTTATACTCGACCAGGGGACTTTGTTATACTCGATCAGGGGACATTGTTATACTCGACCAGGGGACTTTTTTATACTTAATCAGGGGAGTTTGTCATACTCGATCAGTGGACTTTCCTATATTTTACCAATGGACTTTGCTATACTCGACCAGGGGACATTGTTATACTCGATCAGGGGACTTTGTTATACTCGACCAGAGAACTTTGTTATACTCGATCAGGGGATATGTTATACTCGATCAGGGGACTTTGTTATACTCGATTAGGTGACTTTGTTTTACTTTATTAGGGGACTTTTTTATACTCGATCAAAGGACTTTGTTATACTTGATCAGAGGACTTTGTTATACTCGACCAGGAGCCTTTGTTATACTCGATTAGAGAACTTTGTTATACTCGACCAGGGGACTTTGTTATACTCCACCAGGGACTCTGTTATACTCGATTCAGAGGATTTTGTCTTACTCGATCAGGGTCCTTTGTTATACTCGACCAGGGGACTTTGTTATAATCGATTAGGGGACTTTGTTATGCTCGATCTGGGGAGTTTGTTAAACTGGGCCACGAGACGTTGTTATACTCGATCAGGGGATTTTTGTTATACTCGATCAGGGGACTTTGTTATACTCAACCAGAGGACTTTGTTATACTCGATCAGGGGACTGTGTTATACTCAATCAGGGGACTTTGTTATGCTCGATCTGGGGACTTTGTTATCCTCGATCAGGGGACTTTGCTATACTCCACCATGGGACTTTGCTATACTCGATCAGGGGTCTTTGTTATACTCAACCAGGGGACTTTTTTGTACTTGACCAATGGACTTTGTAATACTAGATGAGAGGCCTTTGTTATACTCGATCTGGGGACTTTGTTATACTCGAGAAGGGGACTTTGTTACTCTCGATCAGGGGACTATTTTATACTCGAACCAGAGGACTTTGTTATACCCGATCAGAGGACTTTGTTATACTCGACCAGGGGACTTTTTTATACTTGATCAATGGACTTTGTTATACTCAATGAGGGACCTTTGTTATACTCGATCAGGGGACTTTTTTATACTTGACCAGAGGACTTTGTTATACTCGATTAGGGGATATGTTATACTCGATCAGTGAACTTTGTTATACTCGATTAGGGGCCTTTGTTTTACTCGATGAGGGGGCTTTGTTATACTCAACCAGGGGACTTTTTATAATCGATCAGGGAACTTTGTTATACTCAACCAGGGGACATTTTCAAAATTAAACAGGGGACTTTGTCATACTCGATCAGGGGAATTTTGTTATACTCGATCAGGGGATATGTTATATTCGATCAGAGGACTTTGTTATACTCAACCAGAGGACTTTGTTATACTCGATCAGGGGAGTTTGTTATACTCAATCATGGGACTTTGTTATACACGATGAGGGGCTTTTGTTATCCTCGATCAGGGGACTTTGTTATACTCGACCAGGGGACTTTTTTATACTGGATCAGGGGACTTTGTTATACTCGACCAGAGGACTTTGTTATACTCGATCAGGGGATATGTTATACTCGATGAGGGGACTTTGCTATACTTGATTAGGGGACTTTGTTATACTCGATCAGGGTAATTTTGTTATACTCGATCAGAGGACGTTGTTATACTCGACCAGGGGCCTTTGTTATACTCGATAAGAAAACTTTGTTATACTCGACCGGGGTACTTTGTTATACTCGATCAAGGGACTTTTGTTATACTCGATCAGGGGACTTTGTTATACTCGTCGAGGGGCCTTTGTTATACTCGATCAGGAGACTTTGTTATACTCGTTAAGGGGACTTTGTTATACTCGATAAGGAGAATTTGTTATACTCGATAAGGGGACTTTGTTAGACTCGAACAGGGAACTTTGTTATACTCGACCAGGGGACTTTGTTATACTCGTCCAGGGGGCTTTGTTATACTCGATCAGGGGACTTTCTTATACTCGATCAGGGTACTTTGTCTTACTCGATCAGGGCCCTTTGCTATACTCGACCAGGGGACTTTGTTATATACGATCAGGGGACTTTGTTATGCTCGATATGGGGACTTTGTTATACTGGGCCAGGGGACTTTTTTATGCTCGATCAGGGGACTTTGTTATACTCGATCAAGGGACTTTTGTTATTCTCGATCAGGGGACATTGTTATACTCGACCAGGGCCTTTGTTATACTCGATCACCGGACTTTGTTATACTCGATAAGGGGTCTTTGTAATACTCTATAAGGGGAATTTGTTATACTCGATAAGGGGACTTTGTTAGACTCGAACAGGGGACTTTGTTATACTCGACCAGGGGACTTGTTATACTCGATTAGGCGGCTTAGTTATACTCGATCAGGTGACTTTGTTATACTCGATGAGGGGCTTTTCTTATACTTGATCAGGGGCCTTTGTTATACTAGATCAGTGGACTTTGTTATACTCGATTAGGGGCCTTTTTTGGACTCGATCAGGGGCCTTTGTTATACTCGATCAGGGGACTTTCTTATACCCGATCAAGGGACTTTCTTATACCCGAGCAGGGGGCTTTGTTATACTCGATGAGGGGACATTGTTATATTCGATGAGGAGGTTTTGTTATACTCGGCATGGGACTTTGCTATACTCGACCAGGGGACTTTGTTATATTCGATCAGGGGACTTGCTATACTCGACCAGGGGACTTTTCTATACCTGACCAATGGACTTTGTTATACTAGATGAGAGGCCTTTGTTATACTTGATCAATGGACTTTGTTATACTCAATGAGTGACCTTTGCTATAGTCGATCAGGGGACTTTTTTATACTCGACCAGAGGACTTTGTTATACTCGATGAGGGGATATGTTATACTCGATCACTGGACTTTGTTATACTCGATTAGGGGCCTTTGTTTTACTCGATGAGGGGGCTTTGTTATACTCGACCAGGGGACTTTTTTATACTCGATCAGGGAACTTTGTTATACTCAACCAGGGGACTTTTTCAAAATTAAAAAGGGGACTTTGTCATACTCGATCAGGGGAATTTTGTTATACTCGATCAGGGGATATGTTATATTCGATCAGGGGACTTTGTTATACTCAACCAGAGGAATTTGTTATACTCGATCAGGGGACTTTGTTATACTCAATCAGGGGACTGTGTTATGCTCGATCTGGGGACTTTGTTATCCTCGATCAGGGGACTTTGCTATACTCGACCAGGGGACTTTGTTATACTCGATCAGGGGTCTTTGTTATACTCAACCAGGGGACTTTTTTATACTTGACCAATGGACTTTGTTATACTAGATGAGAGGCCTTTGTTATACTCGGTCTGGGGACTTTGTTATACTCGAGAAGGGGACTTTTTTATACTCGATCAGGGACTTTGTTATACTCGACCAGTGGACTTTGTTATACTCGATCAGGGGATGTGTTATACTCGATGAGGGGACTTTGCTCTACTTGATTAGGGGACTTTGTTATACTCGATCAGGGGAATTTTGTTATACTCGATCAGGACTTTGTTATACTCGACCAGGGGCCTTTGTTATACTCGATAAGAAAACTTTGTTATACTCGACCAGGGTACTTTGTTATACTCGATCAAGGGACTTTTGTTATACTCGATTAGGGGACTTTGTTATACTCGTCCAGGGGCCTTTGTTATACTCGATCACTAGACTTTGTTATACTCGTTAAAGGGACTTTGTTATACTCGATAAGGGGAATTTGTTATACTCGATAAGGGGACTTTGTTAGACTCGAACAGGGGACTTTGTTATACTCGACCACGGAACTTTGTTATACTCGATTAGGCGGATTTGTTATTCTCGATCAGGGGACTTTGTTATACTCGATCAGGGGCCTTTGTTATACTCGAAAAGGGGGCTGTGTTAAACTCGACCAGGGGACTTTGTTATACTCGATCTGGAGGCTTTGTTATTCTCGATCAGGGGACTTTGCTATACTCGACCAGGGGACTTTGTTATACTCGATCAGGGGTCTTTGTTATACTCGACCAGGGGACTTTTTTATACTTGACCAATGGACTTTGTTATACTCGATGATAGGCTTTTGTTGTACTCGATCTGGCGACTTTATTATACTCGAGCAGGGGACTTTGTTATACTCCATCAGTGGACTTTGTTATACTCAATCAGGGGACTTTGTTATACTCGATTAGGGCCCTTTGTTATACTCGATGAGAGGGCTTTGTTATACTCGACCCGGGGACTTTGTTATACTCGATCAGGGGACTTTGTTATACTCGACCAGGGGACTTTTCTATAATTAATCAGGGGAGTTTGTCATACTCGATCAGTGGACTTTCCTATATTTGACCAATGGACTTTGCTATACTCGATGAGGGGCTTTTGTTATACTCGATCAGGGACTTTGTTATACTCGTCCAGGGGGCTTTGTTATACTAGGATCAGGGGACTTTGTTATTCTCGACCAGAGGACTTTGTTATACTCGAACAGAGGCATATGTTATACTCGGTCAGGGGACTTTGTTATGCTCGATCTGGGGAGTTTGTTATACTGGGCCAGGAGACTTTGTTATACTCGATTAGGGGATATGTTATACTCGATCAGGGGACTGCGTTATACTGGAACAGGGGACTTTGTTAAACTCGATCAGGGGACTTTGTTATATTCAATAAGGGGACTTAATGTTAGACTCGAACAGGGGACTTTTTTATACCTGACCAATGGACTTTGTTATACTCGATTAGGGGCCTTTGTTATACTCGATGAGGGGGCTTTGTTTTGCTCGACCAGGGGACTTTTTCATACTTGATCAGGGGACTTTGTTATACTCGATCAGGGGACTTTGTTATACTCGATCAGTGGACTTTTCTATATTTGACCAATGGACTTTACTATACTCGATGAGGGGCCTTTGTTATACTCGATCAGGGACTTTGTTATAGTCGACCAGGGGACTTTGTTATACTCGATCAGGGGACTTTGTTATACTCGATCAGTGGACTTTTCTATATTTGACCAATGGACTTTACTATACTCGATGAGGGGCCTTTGTTATACTCGATCAGGGACTTTTTTATACTCGACCAGAGGACTTTGTTATACTCGATCAGGGGATATGTTATACTCGTCCAGGGGGCTTTGTTATACTAGGATCAGGGGACTTTGTTATGCTCGATCAGGGTACATTGTCTTACTCGATCAGGGCCCTTTGCTATACTCGACCAGGAGAATTTGTTATAATCGATTAGGGGACTCTGTTATGCTCGATCTAGGGTCTTTGTTAAACTGGGCCAGGAGACGTTGTTATACTCGATCAAGGGATATGTTATACTCGATCAGGGAACTTTGTTATACTGGACCAGGGGACTTTTTATACTTGACCAACGGACTTTGTTATACTCGATAAGGGGCCTTTCTTATACTCGATCAGGGGACTTTGTTATACTCGAGCAGGGGACTTTGTTATATTCGATCAGGGGACTTTTTTATACTCGACCAGAGGAGTTTGTTTTATTCGATTACGGGACTTTGTTATACTCGACCAGGGGACTTTTTTATACTCGACCCGAAGACTTTGTTATACTCGAACAGGGGATATGTTCTACTCGATCAGGGGACTTTGTTATACTCAACCAGAGGACTTTGTTATACTCAATCAGGGGACTTTGTTATACTCGATAGGGGACTTTGTTATACTCGACCAGGGGACTTTTTTATACTCGACCAGAAGACTTTGTTATACTCGAACAGGGGATATGTTATACTCGATCAGGGGACTTTGTTATACTCAACCAGAGGGCTTTGTTATACTCAATCAGGGGACTTTGTTATACTCGATCAGGGACTTTGTTATACTCGACCAGGGTACTCTTTTATACTTGATCAGGGGACTTTGTCATACTCAATCAGTGGACTTTCCTATATTTGACCAATGGACTTTGCTATAATCGATGAGGGGCCTTTGTTATACTCGAACAGGGGACTTTGTTATACTCGACCAGTGGACTTTGTTATACTCGATCAGGGGATATGTTATACGCGATGAGGGTACTTTGTTATACTTGATTAGGGGACTTTGTTATCCTCGATCAGAGGACTTTGTTATACTTGATCAGAGGACTTTGTTATACTCGGCCAGGGGCCTTTGTTATCCTCGATTAGAAAACTTTGTTATACTCGACCAAGGGACTCTGTTATACTCCACCAGGGACTTTGTTATACTCGATCAGGGGATATGTTATACTCGATCAGGGGACTTTGTTATACTCGGTTCAGGGGACTTTGTTATACTCGTCCAGGGGGCTTTGTTATACTAGGATTAGGGGACTTTATTATACTCGATCAGGGGACTTTGTCTTACTCGATCAGGGCCCTTTGCTATACTCGACCGGGGGACTTTGTTATAATCGATCAGGGGACTTTGGTATGCTCGATCTAGGGACTTTGTTATACTGGGCCAGGGGACTTTTTTATACTTGATCAGGGATCATTGTTACGCTGCACCAGGGGACATTTTGATTCTCGATTAGGGGACTTTGTTATACTCGGTTAGGGGACTTTTGTTATACTCGATCAGGGGACTTTGTTATACTCGACCAGGGGCCTTTGTTATACTCGAATAGGGGACTTTGTTTTACTCGATAAGGGGACTTTCTTAGACTCGAACAGGTGACTTTGTTATACTCGATCAGGGGACTTTGTCTTACTCGATCAGGGCCCTTTGCTATAATCGACCGGGGGACTTTGTTATAATCGATCAGGGGACTTTGGTATGCTCGATCTAGGGACTTTGTTATACTGGGCCAGGGGACTTTTTTATTACTCGATCAGGGACATTGTTACGCTGGACCAGGGGACATTTTTATTCTCGATTAGGAGACTTTGTTATACTCGATTAGGGGACTTTTGTTACACTAGATCAGGGCACTTTGTTATACTCGACCAGGGGCCTTTGTTATACTCGATTAGAAGACTTTGTTTTACTCGATAATGGGACTTTGATATACTCGATCAGGGGACTTTCTTATACTCGATGAGGGGCCTTTGTTATACTCGGTCAGGGGCCTTTATTATACTCGATCAAGGGACTTTGTTATACTCGATTAGAGGCCTTTTTTGGACTCGATCAGGGGACTTTTTTATACTCGAGCAGGGGGCTTTGTTATACTCGATCAGGGGACTTTGTTATACTAGATCAGGAGGCTTTGTTAACCTCGATCAGGGGACTTTGCTATACTCGACCAGGGGACTTTGTTATACTCGATTAGGGGACTTTGTTATACTCGATCAGGAGGCTTTTTTATACTCGATCAGTGGACTTTGCTATCCTCGACCAGGGACCTTTGTTATACTCGATCATTGGACTTTGTTATACTCGATTAGGGGCCTTTGTTATACTCGATGATGGGGCTTTGTTATACTCGACCAGGGGACTTTGCTATATTCGACCAGGGGACTTTGTTATACTCGATTAGGGGACTTTGTTATACTCGACCAGGGAACTTTTTTATACTTGACCAATGGACTTTGTTATACTCGATGAGGGGCCTTTGTTATACTCGATGATGGGACTTTGTTATACTCCACCAGGGGACTTTGTTATACTCGATCAGGTGACTTTGTTATACTCGTTCAGGTGACTTTGTTATACTCGATCAGAGGACTTTGTTATACTCGATTAGGGGCCTTTGTTATACTCGATGACGGGGCTTTGTTATACTCGACCAGGGGACTTTGCTATAGTCGACCAGGGGACTTTGTTATAATCGATCAGGGGACTTTGTTATGCTCAATCTGGGGACTTTGTTATGCTGGGCCTGGAGACTTTGTTATACTCGAGCAGGGGATTTGTCCTACTCGATTAGGGGACTTTCTTATACTGGACCAGGGGACTTTGTTATACTCGATCAGGGGACGTTGTTATACTCGATCAGGGGACTTTGTTAAACTCGTCTAGGGGGCTTTTTTATACTCGAGCAGGGGACTTTGTTATAATCGATCAGAGGACTTTGTCTTACTCGATGAGGTGGCTTTGTTTTACTCGACCAGAGGACTTTGCTATACTCGACCAGGGGACTTTGTTATACTCGATTAGGGGACTTTGTTATTCTCGACCAGGGGACTTTTTTATACTTGATTAGTGGACTTTGTCATACTTGAGCAGAGGCCATTGTTATACTCGATCGGGAGACTTTGTTATACTCGATGTGTGGACTTTCCTATATTTAACCAATGGACTTTGCTATACTCGACGAGGGGCCTTTGTTATACTCGATCAGGGGACTTTGTTATACTCGATAAGGGGACTTTGTTACACTCGATTAGGGGAATTTGTTCTACTCGATAAGGGGACTTAATGTTAGACTCGAACAGGGAACTTTGTTATACTCGACGAGGGGACTTTGTTATACTCGATTAAACGGCTTTGTTATAATCGATCAGGGGACTTTGTTATACTCGATCAGGGGATATGTTATACTCGATCAGGGGACTTTGCAATACTCACCCAGAGGACTTTGTTAAACTCGATCAGGGGAATTTGTTATACTCAATCAGGGGACTTTGTTATACTCGATAAGGGGCCTTTGTTATGCTCGACCAGGGGACTTTGTTATACTCGATCAGGGGACTTTGTTATACTCGACCAGGGGACTTTTTTATACTTGATCAGGGGACTTTGTCATACTCGATCAGTGGACTCTCCTATATTTGACCAATGGACTTTGCTATACTCGATGAGGGGACTTTGTTTTACTCGACCAGGGGACTTTGTTATAATCGATCAGGTGATTTTGTTATACTCGACCAGAGGACTTTGTTATACTCGAGCAGGGGATATGTTATACTTAATCAGGGGACTTTGTTATACTTGATCAGGGGACTTTGTTATACTTGATTAGGGGACTTTTTTATACTCGATCAAAGGACTTTGTTATACTTGATCAGAAGACTTTGTTATACTTAACCAGGGGCCTTTGTTATACTCGATTAGAAAACTTTGTTATATTCGATTAGGGGACTTTGTTATACTCAACCAGGGGACTTTTTTATACTTGACTAATGGACTTTGTTATACTCAATGAGGGGCCTTTGTTATACTCGATCAGGGGACTTTGTTATACTCGACCAGGGGACTTTGTTATACTCGATAAGGTGATATGTTATACTCGATCAGGGGACTTTGTTATACTCGATCAGGGGACTTTGTTACACTTGATTAGGGGACTTTGTTATCCTCGATCAGGGGACTTTGTTATACTTGATCAGAGGACTTTGTTATACTCGGCCAGGGGCCTTTGTTATACTCGATTAGAAAACTTTGTTATTCTCGACCAGGGGACTTTGTTATACTCCACCAGTGGACTTTTTTATACTTGTCCAATGGACTTTGTTATACTCAATGAGGGGCCTTTGTTATACCCGATCAGGGGACTTTGTTACACTCGACCAGGCGACTTTCTCATACTTGATCAGGGGACTTTGTCATACTCGATCAATGGACTTTCCTATATTTGACCAATGGACTTTACTATACTCGATGAGGGTCCTTTGTTATTCTCGATCAGGGACTTTGTTATACTTGATCAGGGGACTTTGTTATACTTGATTAGGGGACTTTTTTATACTCGATCAAAGGACTTTGTATACTACTTTGTTATATCAGAAAACTTTGTTAGACTCGACCAGGGGCCTTTGTTATACTCGATTAGAAAACTTTGTTATACTCGACCAGGGGACTTTGTTATACTCCACCAGGAACTTTGTTATACTCGATCAGGGGATATGTTATACTCGATCAGGGACTTTGTTATACTTGGTTCAGGGTACTTTGTTATACTCGTCCAGGGGTCTTTGATATACTAGGATCATTGGACATTGTTATGCTCGACTAGGGGACTTTGTCTTACTCGATCAGGGCCCTTTGTTATACTTGACCAGGGGAATTTGTTATAATCGATTAGGGGACTCTGTTATGCTCGATCTAGGGTCTTTGTTAAACTGGGAGGAGACGTTGTTATACTCGATCAGGGGACTTTGTTATACTCGAGCAGGGGACTTTGTTATATTCGATCAGGGGACTTTTTTATACTCGACCAGAGGACTTTGTTTTATTCGATTAGGGGACTTTGTTATACTCGACCAGGGGACTTTTTTATACTTGACCAATGGACTTTGTTATACTCAATGAAGGGCCTTTGTTATACTCGATCAGGGGACTTTGTTATACACGATCAGGGGACTTTGTTATACGCGATCGGGGGACTATTTTTATACTCGACCAGAGGACTTTGTTATACTCGATCAGGGGATATGTTATACTCGATCAGGGGACTTTGTTATACTCAACCAGAGGGCTTTGTTATACTCAATCAGGGGACTTTGTTATACTCGGTTAGGGGCCTTTGTTATACTCGATGAGGGGGCTTTGTTATACTCGACCAAGGGACTTTGCTATGCTCGAACAGGGGACTTTGTTACACTCGATCAGGGGACTTTGTTATACTCGACCAGGGTACTCTTTTATACTTGATCTGGGGACTTTGTCATACTCGATCAGTGGACTTTCCTATATTTGACCAATGGACTGTGCTATACTCGATGAGGGGCCTTTGTTATACTTGATCAGGGGACTTTGTTATACTCGACCAGAGGACTTTGTTATTCTCGATCATGGGATATGTTATACTCGATCAGGGTACTTTGTTATACACGATCAGGGGACTTTGTTATACTTGATTAGGTGACTTTGTTATCCTCGATCAGGGGATTTTGTTATTCTTGATCAGAGGACTTTGTTATACTCGGCCAGGGGCCTATGTTATCCTCGATTAGAAAACTTTGTTATACCCGACCTGGGGACTTTGTTATACTCCACCAGGGACTTTGTTATACTCGATCAGGGGATATGTTATTCTCGATCAGGGGACTTTGTTATACTCGGTTCAGGGGACTTTGTTATACTCGTCCACTTTGTTATACTAGGATCAGGGGACTTTGTTATAATCGATTAGGGGACTTTCTTATGCTCGATCTGGGGACTTTGTTATACTCATCCAGGGAGCTCTGTTATACTCGATCAGAGGTCTTTGTCCTACTCGATCAGGGCCCTTTGCTATACTCGACCGGGGGACTTTGTTATAATCGATCAGGGGACTTTGGTATGCTCGATCTAGGGACTTTGTTATACTGGGCCAGGGGACTTATTTATACTCGATCAGGGGACTTTGTTACGCTGGACCAGGGGACATTTTTATTCTCGATTAGGGGACTTTGTTATACTCGATTAGGGGTCTTTTGTTACACTCGATCAGGGGACTTTGGTATACTCGACCAGGGGCCTTTGTTATACTCGATTACGGGACTTTGTTTTACTCGATAAGGGGACTTTGTTATACTCGACCAGGGTACTTTGTTATACTCTATTAGGCGGCTTTGTTATACTCGATGAGGAGACTTTCTTATACTCGATGAGGGGCCTTTGTTATACTCGGTCAGTGGCCTTTGTTATACTAGATCAAGGGACTTTGTTATACTCGATCAGGGGACTTTGTTATACTAGATCAGGAGGCTTTGTTAACCTCGATCAGGGGACTTTGCTATACTCGACCAGGGGACTTTGTTATACTCGAGCAGGGGGCTTTGTTATACTCGATTAGGGGACTTTGTTATACTCGATCATGAGGCTTTTTTATACTCGATCAGGGGACTTTGCTATCCTCGACCAGGGGACTTTGTTATACTCGATCAGGGAACTTTTTTATACATGACCAATGGACTTTGTTATACTCGATGAGGGGCCTTTGTTATACTCGATGAGGGGACTTTGTTATACTCCACCAGGGGACATTGTTATACTCGATAAGGGTACTTTTTTATGCTCGACCAGAGGACTTTGTTATACTCAATCATGGGATATGTTATACTTGATCAGGGACTTTGTTATACTCAACCAGGGGACTTTGTTATACTCGACCAGGGGACTTTGCTATAGTCGACCAGGGGACTTTGTTATACTCGATTAGGGGACTTTGTTATACTCGACCAGGGGACATTTTATACTTGATCAAGGGACTTTGTCATACTTGACCAGAGTCCATTGTTATATTCGATCGGGGGACTTTGTTATACTCGATGAGTGGACTTTCCTATATTTGACCAATGGACTTTGCTATACTCGATGAGGGGCCTTTGTTATAGTCGATCAGGGGACATTCTTATACTCGACAAGGGTACTTTGTTATACTCGATGAGGGGACTTTGTTATTCTCGACCAGAGGACTTTATTATACTCGATCAGGAGATATGTTATACTCGATCAGGGGACTTTGTTATATTCAAACAGAGGACTTTGATATACTCGACGAGGGGACTTTGTTATACTCGACCAGAGGACATGTTATACTCGATTAGAAAACTTTGTTATACTCGACCAGGGGACTTTGTTATTCTCGATCAGGGGACTTTTTTATACTCGACAAGAGGACTTTGTTATACTCAATCCGGCGATATGTTATACTTGATCAGGGGACTTTGTTATACTCAACCAGGGGACTTTGTTATACTCGATTAGGGGCCTCTTTTATACTCGATGAGGGGGCTTTGTTAAACTCGATCAGGGGACTTTGCTATAGTCGACCAGGGGACTTTGTTATACTCGATTAGGGGACTTTGTTATACTCGACCAGGGGACTTTTTTATACTTGATCAGGGGACTTTGTCATACTTGACCAGAGGCCATTGTTATACTCGATCGGGGGACTTTGTTATACTCGATGAGTGGACTTTCCTATATTTGACCAATGGACTTTGCTATACTCGATGAGGGGCCTTTGTTATAGTCGATCAGGGGACATTCTTATACTCGACAAGGGTACTTTGTTATACTCGATGAGGGGACTTTGTTATACTCGACCAGAGGACTTTATTATACTCGATCAGGAGATATGTTATACTCGATCAGGGGACTTTGTTATATTCAAACAGAGGACTTTGATATACTCGACGAGGGGCCTTTGTTATACTCGATTAGAAAACTTTGTTATACTCGACCAGGAGAATTTGTTATATTCGATCAGGGGACTTTGTTATACTCCACCAGGGACTTTGTTATATTCGATCAGGGGATATGCTATACTTGACCAGGGGACTTTGTTATACACGATCAGGGGACTTTGTTATACTCGACCAGGGGCGTTTATATACTTGGCCAATGGACTTTGTTATACTCAATGAGGGGCCTTTGTTATACTCGATCAGGGGACTTTGTTATACACGACCAGGGGACTTTGTTATACGCAATCAGGGGACTTTTTTATACTCGACCAGAAGACTTTGTTATACTCGATCAGGGGATATGTTATACACCTCCAGGGGATTTTGTTATACTCGATCAGGGGACTTTGTTATACGCGACCAGGGGACTTTTTTGAATTTGATTAGGGGACTTTGTCATACTCGATCAGTGGACTTTCCTATATATGACCAATCTTATACTCGATGAGGGGCCTTTGTTATACTCGATCAGGGGACTTTGCTCTACTCGACAAGGGGACTTTGTTATACTCGATCAGGGGACTTTGTTATACTCGACCAGAGGACTTTGTTATACTCGATCAGGGGATATGTTATACTCGATCAGAGGACTTTGTTATACTCAATCAGGTGACTTTTGGTTACTTGATTAGGGGATTTTTTTATACTCGATCAAAGGACTTGGTTATACTTGATCAGAGGACTTTGTTATGCTTGACGAGGAGCCTTTGTTATACTCGATTAGAAAACTTTGTTATACTCGACCAGGGGACTTTGTTATACTCCACCCGGGACTCTGTTATACTCGATCAGGGGATATATTTTACTCGATAAGGGGACTTTGTTATACTCGTCCAGGGGGCTTTGTTATACTTGGATCAGGGAACTTTGTTATGCTTGATCAGGGGACTTTGTTCTACTCGATCAGGGCCCTTTGTTATACTCGACCCAGGGACTTTGTTATAATCGATTAGGTGACTTTGTTATGCTCGATCTGGGGACTTTGTTAAACTGGGCTACGAGACGTTGTTATACTCGATCAGGGGATTTTTGTTATACTCGATCAGGGGACTTTGTTATACTCGACCAGAGGCCTTTGTTATACTCGATCAGGGGACTTTGTTATACTCGATAAGGGGACTTTGTTATACTCGATAAGGGGAATTTATTATACTCGATAAGGGGACTTAATGTTAGACTCAAACAGGTGACTTTGTTATACTCGACCAGGGGACTTTGTTATCCTCGATTAGGCGGCTTTGTTATAATCGATTAGGGGACTTTGTTATACTCGATGAGGGGCCTTTGTTATACTCGACCAGAGGCCTTTGTTATACTAGATCAGGGAACTTTGTTATACTCGATTAGGGGACTTTGTTATACTCGATCAGGGGACCTACTTATACTCGAGCAGGGGGCTTTATTATACTCGAACAGGGGACTTTTTTATACTCGACCAGAGGAATTTGTTATACTCGACCAGGGGCTATGTTATACTTGATCAAGGGACTTTGTTATACTCGTCCAGGGGACTTTTATATACTTGACCAATGGACTTTGTTATACTCAATGAGTGGCCTTTTGTTATACTCGATCAGGTGACTTTGTTATTTACGACCAGGGGACTTTGTTATACTTGATTAGGGGACTTTGTAATAATTGATCAGAGGACTTTGTTATACTCGATTAGAAAACTTTGTTATACTCGACCAGGGGACTTTGTTATACTCCACCAGGGACTTTGTTATACTCGATCAGGGGACTTTGTTATACTCGATTCAGGTGTCTTTGTTATACTCGTCCAGTGGGCTTTGTTATACTAGGATCAGGGGACTTTGTTATACTCGATCAGGGGACTTTTTCTTACTCGATGAGGGCCCTTTGTTATATTCGACCAGGGGACTTTGTTTTACTTGATTAGGGGACTTCGTTATACTCGATCAAAGGACTTTGTTATATTTGATCAGAGGACTTTGTTATACTCGACCAGGGGCCTTTGATATACTCGATTAGAAAACTTTGTTATACTCGACCAGGGCCCTTTGTTATACTCGATTAGAAAACTTTGTTATACTCGACCAGGGGACTTTGTTATACTCCACAAGGGACTTTGTTATACTCGATCAGGGGATATGTTATATTCGATCAGGGGACTTTGATATACTCGGTTCAGGTGTCTTTGTTATACTCGTCCAGTGGGCTTTGTTATACTAGGATCAGGGGACTTTGTTATACTCGATCAGGGGACTTTGTTATACACGACCAGGGGACTTTGTTATACGCGATCAAGGGACTTTTTTATCCTCGACCAGAGGACTTTGTTATACTCGATTAGGGGATATGTTATACTCGATCAGGGGACATTGTTATACTCAACCAGAGTACTTTGTTATACTCGATCGGGGGACTTAGTTATACTAAATCAAGGGACTTTGTTATACTCGATTAGGGGCCTTTGTTATACTCGACCAGGGGACTTTGTTATACTCGATCAGGGGACATTGTTATACTCGACCAGGGGACTTTTTTATACTTGATAAGGGGAGTTTGTCATACTCGATCAGTGGACTTTCCTATATTTGACCAATGGACTTTGCTATACTCGACCAGGGGACATTGTTATACTCGATCAGGGGACTTTGTTATACTCGACCAGAGAACTTTGTTATACTCGATCAGGGGTTATGTTATACTCGATCAGGGGACTTTGTTATACTCGATTAGGTGACTTTGTTTTACTTGATTAGGGGACTTTTTTATACTCGATCAAAGGACTTTGCTATACTTGATCAGAGGACTTTGTTATACTCGACCAGGAGCCTTTGTTATACTCGATTAGAAAACTTTGTTATACTCGACCAGGGGACTTTGTTATACTCCACCAGAGACTCTGTTATACTCGATCAGGGGATATGTTATGCTCGTTCAGGGGACTTTGTTATACTCGATTCGGGGGACTTTGTCTTACTCGATCAGGTACCTTTGTTATACTCGACCAGGGGACTTTGTTATAATCGATTAGGGGACTTTGTTATGCTCGATCTGGGGACTTTGTTAAACTGGGTTACGAGACGTTGTTATACTCGATCAGGGAATTTTTGTTATACTCGATCAGGGGACTTTGTTATACTTGACCAGAGGCCTTTGTTACACTCGATCAGGGGACTTTGTTATACTCGATAAGGGGACTTTGCTATACTCGATAAGGGGAATTTGTTATACTCAATAAGGGGACTTAATGTTAGACTCGAACAGGGGACTTTGTTTTACTCGATCAAGGGACTTTGTTATACTCGATCAGGGGAATTTGTTATACTCGACCAGAGGACTTTCTTATACTCAATCAGGGGATATGTTATACTTGATCAGGGGACTTTGTTATACTCAACCAGGGGACTTTGTTATACTTGATTAGGGGCCCCTTTTATACTCGATGAGGAGGCTTTGTTATACTCGTCCAGGGGACTTTGCTATAGTTGACCAGGGGACTTTGTTATACTCGATTAGGAGACTTTGTTATACTCAACCAGGGGACTTTGTTATACTCGATCGGGGGACTTTGTTATACTCGATGAGTGAACTTTCCTATATTTGACCAATGGACTTTGATATACTCGATAAGGGGCCTTTGTTATACTCGATCAGGGGACATTGTTATAATCGACCAGGGGACTTTGTTATACTCGAAGAGGAAACTTTGTTATACTCGATCAGAGGACTTTGTTATACTCGATCAGGGGATATGTTATACTCGATCAGGGGACTTTGTTATACTCGACTAGGGGCCTTTGTTATACTCGATTAGAAAACTTTGTTATACTCGATCAGGAGACTTTGTTATATACGATCAGGGAACTTTGTTATACTCCACCAGGGACTTTGTTATATTCGATCAGGGGATATGCCATACTTGACCAGGGGACTTTGTTATACACGATCAGGGGACTTTGTTATACTCGACCATGGGACTTTTGTATACTTGACCAATGGACTTTGTTATACTCAATGAGGGGCCTTTGTTATACTCGATCAGGGGACTTTGTTATACACGTCCAGGGGATTTTGTTATACGCAATCAGGGGACTTTTTTATACTCGACCAGAAGACTTTGTTATACTCGATCAGGGGACATGTTATACTCGATCAGGAGACTTTGTTATACTCAACCAGAGTACTTTGTTATACTCGATCAGGGCCTTTGTTATACTCAATTAGGGGACTTTGGTATACTCGATTAGGGGCCTTTGTTATACTCGACCAGGGGACTTTGTTATACTCGATAAGGTGAATTTGTTATACTCGATAAAGGGACTTAATGTTAGACTCGAACAGGTGAATTTGTTATACTTGACCAGGGGACTTTGTTATACTCTACCAGAGGCCTTTGTTATACTCGATTAGGGACCTTTTTTGGACTCGATGAGGGCTTTTGTTATACTCGATCAGGTGACTTTATTATATTCGATCAGGGGACCTACTTATACTCGAGCAGGGGGCTTTATTATACTCGAACAGGGGACTTTTTTATACTCGACCAGAGGACTTTGTTATACTCGACCAGGGGCTATGTTATACTTGATCAAGGGACTTTGTTATACTCGACCAGGGGACTTTTTATACTTGACCAATGGACTTTGTTATACTCAATGAGGGGCCTTTTGTTATACTCGATCAGGTGACTTTGTTATATACGACCAGGGGACTTTGTTATACTTGATTAGGGGACTTTGTTATACTTGATCAGAGGACTTTGTTATCCTCGACCAGGGGCCTTTCTTATACTCGATTAGAAAACTTTGTTATACTCGACCAGGGGACTTTGTTATACTCCACCAGGGACTTTGTTATACTCGATCAGGGGACTTTGTTATACTCGGTTCAGGTGTCTTTGTTATACTCGTCCAGTGGGCTTTGTTATACTATGATCAGGGGACTTTGTTATAATCGATCAGGGGACTTTTTTATACTCGACCAGAGGACTTTGTTATACTCGACCAGGGGCTATGTTATACTTGATCAAGGGACTTTGTTATACTCGTCCAGGGGACTTTCTATACTTGACCAATGGACTTTGTTATACTCAATGAGGGGCCTTTTGTTATACTCGATCAGGTGACTTTGTTATATACGACCAGGGGACTTTGTTATACTTGATTAGGGGACTTTGTTATACTTGATCAGAGGACTTTGTTATACTCGACCAGGGGCCTTTGTTATACTCGATTAGAAAACTTTGTCATACTCGACCAGGGGACTTTGTTATACTCCACCAGGGACTTTGTTATACTCGATCAGGGGACTTTGTTATACTCGGTTCAGGTGTCTTTGTTATACTCGTCCAGTGGGCTTTGTTATACTAGGATCAGGGGACTTTGTTATACTCGATCAGGGGACTTTTTCTTACTCGATCAGGGCCCTTTGTTATACTCGACCAGGGGACTTTGTTATACTTGATTAGGGGACTTTGTTATACTCGATCAAAGGACTTTGTTATATTTGATCAGAGGACTTTGTTATACTCGACCAGGGGCCTTTGATATACTCGATTAGAAAACTTTGTTATACTCGACCAGGGCCTTTGTTATACTCGATTAGAAAACTTTGTTATACTCGACCAGGGGACTTTGTTATACTCCACCAGGGACTTTGTTATACTCGATCAGGGGATATGTTATACTCGATCAGGGGACTTTGATATACTCGGTTCAGGTGTCTTTGTTATACTCGTCCAGTGGGCTTTGTTATACTAGGATCAGGGGACTTTGTTATACTCGATCAGGGGACTTTGTTATACACGACCAGGGGACTTTGTTATACGCGATCAAGGGACTTTTTTATACTCAACGAGAGGACTTTGTTATACTCGATTAGGGGATATGTTATACTCGATCAGGGGACTTTGTTATACTCAACCAGATTACTTTGTTATACTCGATCAGGGGACTTAGTTATACTAAATCAGGGGACTTTGTTATACTCGATTAGGGGCCTTTGTTATATTCGACCAGGGGACTTTGTTATACTCGATCAGGGGACATTGTTATACTCGACCAGGGGACTTTTTTATACATGATCAGGGGAGTTTGTCATACTCGATCAGTGGACTTTCCTATATTTGACCAATGGACTTTGCTATACTCGACCAGGGGACATTGTTATGCTCGATCAGGGGACTTTGTTATACTCGACCAGAGAACTTTGTTATACTCGATCAGGGGATATGTTATACTCGATCAGGGGACTTTGTTATACTCGATTAGGTGACTTTGTTTTACTTGATTAGGGGACTTTTTTATACTCGATCAAAGGACTTTGTTGTACTTGATCAGAGGACTTTGTTATACTCGACCGGGAGCCATTGTTATACTCGATTAGAAAACTTTGTTATACTCGACCAGGGGACTTTGTTATACTCCACCAAGGACTCTGTTATACTCGATCAGGGGATATGTTATGCTCGATCAGGGGACTTTGTTATACTCGATTCAGGGGACTTTGTCTTACTCGATCAGGGTCCTTTGTTATACTCAATTAGGGGACTTTGGTATACTCGATTAGGGGCCTTTGTTATACTCGACCAGGGGACTTTGTTATACTCGATAAGGGGAATTTGTTATACTCAATAAGGGGACTTAATGTTAGACTCGAACAGGGGACTTTGTTTTACTCGATCAGGGGACTTTGTTACACTCGATCAGGGGATTTTGTTATACTCGACCAGAGGACTTTGTTATACTCGATCAAGGGATATGTTATACTCAATCAGGGGACTTTTTTATACTCGACCAGAGGACTATGTTATACTCGATCAGGAGACTTTGTTATACTCGACCAGGGGACTTTTTATACTTGACCAATGGACTTTGTTATACTCGATGAGGGGCCTTTGTTATACTCGATCTGGGGACTTTGTTACAGTCGAGCAGGGGACTTTGTTATACTCCATCAGGGGTCTTTTTTATACTCGACAAGAGGACTATGTTATACTCGATCAGGGGACTTTGTTATACTCGACCAGGGACTTTTTTATACTTGACCAATGGACTTTGTTATACTGAATGTGGGGCCTTTGTTATACTCGATATGGGGACTTTGTTATACTCGAACAGGGGACTTTTTTATACTTGACCAATGAACTTTGTTATACTAAATGAGGGGACTTTGTTATACTCAACCAGAGGACTTTGTTATACTCGATCAGGGGACTTTGTTATACTCAATCAGGGGCCTTTGTTATACCCGATTAGGGGCCTTTGTTATACTCGATGAGGGGGCTTTGTTATACTCGACCAGGGGACTTTGTTATACTCGACAAGGGGACTTTTTTATAATTAATCAGGGGACATTGTCATACTCGATCAGTGGACTTTCCTATATTTGACCAATGGACTTTGCTATAGTTGACCAGGGGACTTTGTTATACTCGATTAGGGGACTTTGTTATACTCAACCAGGGGACTTTGTTATACTCGATCAGAGGATTTTGTTATACTCGAGCAGAGGAGTTTGTTATACTCTGTCAGGGGACTTTGTTATACTCATCCAGGGGGCTTTGTTATACTCGGTCAGGGGACTTTGTTATACTCGATCAGGGGACTTTGTCTTACTCGATCAGAGGATTTTGTTATACTCGAGCAGAGGACTTTGTTATACTCTGTCAGGGGACTTTGTTATACTCGTCCAGGGGGCTTTGTTATACTCGGTCAGGGGACTTCGTTATACTCGATCAGGGGACTTTGTCTTACTCGATCAGGGCCATTTACTATACTCGACCAGGGGACTTTGTTTTAATCGATAAGGAGACTTTGTTATACTCGAACAGGGGACTTTGTTATACTGGGCCAGGGAACTTTTTTATACTCGGTCAGGGGACTTTGTTATACTAGTATCAGGGGACTTTGTTATTCTCGACCAGAGAACTTTGTTATACTCGACCAGAGGCCTTTGTTATCCTCGGTCAGGGACTATGTTATAATCGACCAGGGGACTTTGTTATACTCGTTCAGGGGACTTTGTTATACTCGACAAGGGGACTTTTGTATTAATAATCAGAGGACTTTGTCATACTCGATCAGTGGACTTTCGTATATTTGACCAATGTACTTTATTATGCTCGATCTGGGGTTTTGTTATACTGGGCCAGGAGACTTTGTTATACTCGATTAGGGACTTTGTTATACTCGATCATGGGACTGTGTTATACTCGTCCAGGGGGCTTTGTTATACTCGATCAGGGGACTTTGTTATACTCGATCAGGGGACTTTGTTATACTCGATCACCGGATTTTGTTATACTCGATAATGGGACTTTGTTATACTCGTCCAGGGGGCTTTGTTATACTGGGCCAGGGGACTTTTTTACACTCGATCAGCGGACTTTGTTATACTGGACCATGGGACTTTTTTATACTCGATCAGGGACTTTGTTATACTCGATAAGGAGACTTTGTTCTACTCGATAAGGGGACTTTGTTAGACTCGATGAGGCGCCTTTGTTATACTAGATGAGGGGACTTTGTTATACTCGATTAGGGGCCATTTGTAGACTCGATCAGGGGCCTTTGTTATACTCGATCAGGGGACCTTGTTATACTCGAGCAGGGGGCTTCGTTATACTCGATCAGGGGACTTTGTTATACTCGATGAGGAGGCTTTGTTATACTCGATTAGGGGACTTTGCTATACTCGACCAGGGGACTTTGTTAAACTCAATCAGGGGACTTTGTTATACTTGACAAGGGGACTTATTTATACTTGATCAATGGACTTTGTTATACTCCATGAGGGGCCTTTGTTATACTCGACCAGGGGCCTTTGTTGTACTTGATTAGAAAACTTTGGTATACTCGACCAGGGGACTTTGTTATACTCCACCAGGGACTTTGATATACTCGATCAGGGGATATGTTATACTCCATCAGGGGACTTTGTTATACTCGGTTCAGGGGTCTTTGTTATACTCGTCCAGTGGGCTTTGTTATACTAGGATCAGGGGACTTTGTTATACTCGATCAAAGGACTTTGTCTTACTCAATGAGGGCCCTTTGTTATACTCGACCAGGTGACTTTGTTATAATCGATCAGCGGACTTTGTTATGCTCGATCTGGGGACTTTGTTATACTGCGCCAGGAGACGTTGTTATACTCGATGAGGGAAATATGTTATACTCGATCAGGGTCTTTGTTATATTGGACCAGGGGACTTTGTTTTACTCGATCAGGGACTTTATTATACTCGATGAGGGGACTTTGTTATATTCGTCCAGGGGGCTTTGTTATTCTCGATGAGGAGCCTTTGTTATACTCGATATGGGGACTTTGTTATACTCGACCAGGGGACTTTTTTATACTTGACCAATGGACTTTGTTATACTCAATGAGGGGCCTTTGTTATACTCGATCAGGGGACTTTCTTATACTTGACCAGGGGACTTTGTTATACACGATCAGGGGACTTTTTTATACTCGATCAGGGGACTTTGTTATACTCAACAAGAGGACTATGTTATACTCGATCAGGGCACTTTGTTATACTCAATCAGGGACTTTGTTATACTCGATGAGGGGCCTTTTTTATTCTCGATGAGGGGGCTTTGTTATACTCGACCAGGGGACTTTGTTATACTCGACCAGGGGACTTTGTTATACTCGATCAGGGGACTTTGTTATACTCGACAAGAGGACTTTTTTATACTTTCGGTCCAGGGGATATGTTATACTACTTGATCAGGGGACTTTGTTATACTCGACCAGGGGACTTTGTTATAATCGCCCAGGGGCCTTTGTTATACGCGATTAGAAAACTTTGTTATATTCGACCAGGGGACTTTGTTATACTCGATCAAGGACTTCTGTTGTACTCGATGAGGGGACTTTGTTATACTCGACCAGGGGTTTTGGTATACAGGATCACCGGACTTTGTTATACTCGAACAGGGGACTTTGTTATACTCGAGCAGGAGACTTTGTTATACTCGATTAGGCGGCTTTGTTATACTCGATGAGGGAACTTTGTTAAATCGATGAGGGGGCCTTTGTTATACTCGATTTGGGGCCTTTGTTATACTAGATCAGGGGACTTTGTTATACTCGATGAGGGGCCTTTTTTAGACTCGATCAGGGGCCTTTGTTATACTCGATCAGGGGACTTTCTTATACTCGAGCAGGGGGCTGTGTTATACTCGATCAGGGGACTTTGTTTTACTCGATGAGGAGGCTTTGTTATACTCGATCAGGGGACTTTGTTATACTCGATTTGGGGCCTTCTTTAGACTCGATCAGGGGCCTTTGTTATACTCGAACAGGGGACTTTGTTATACTAGGATTAGGGGACTTTGTTATACTCGATCAAAGGACTTTGTCTTACTCAATGAGGGCCCTTTGTTATACTCGACCAGGGGACTTATTTATACTTGATCAATGGACTTTGTTATAATCCATGAGGGGCCTTTGTTATACTCGACCAGGGGCCTTTGTTGTACTCGATTAGAAAACTTTGTTATACTCGACCAGGGGACTTTGTTATACTCCACCAGGGAATTTGTTATACTCGATCAGGGGATATGTTATACTCCATCAGGGGACTTTGTTATACTCGGTTCAGGGGTCTTTGTTATACTCGTCCAGTGGGCTTTGTTATACTAGGATCAGGGGACTTTGTTATACTCGATCAAAGGACTTTGTCTTGCTCAATGAGGGCCCTTTGTTATACTCGACCAGGGGACTTTGTTATAATCGATCAGGGGACTTTGTTATGCTCGATCTGGGGACTTTGTTATACTGCGCCAGGAGACGTTGTTATACTCGATGAGGGGATATGTTATACTCGATCAGGGTCTTTGTTATATTGGACCAGGGGACTTTGTTATACTCGATCAGGGACTTTATTATACTCGATTAGAAAACTTTGTTATACTCGACCAGGGGACTTTGTTATACTCCACCAAGGACTTTGTTATACTCGATCAGGGGATATGTTACACTCCATCAGGGGACTTTGTTATACTCGGTTCAGGGGTCTTTGTTATACTCGTCCAGTGGGCTTTGTTATACTAGGATCAGGGGACTTTGTTATACTCGATCAAAGGACTTTGTCTTACTCAATGAGGGCCCTTTGTTATACTCGACCAGGTGACTTTGTTATAATCGATCAGAGGACTTTGTTATGCTCGATCTGGGGACTTTGTTATACTGCGCCAGGAGACGTTGTTATACTCGATGAGGGGATATGTTATACTCGATCAGGGTATGTGTTATATTGGACCAGGGGACTTTGTTATACTCGATCAGGGACTTTATTATACTCGATGAGGGGACTTTGTTATATTCGTCCAGGGGGCTTTGTTATACTCGATGAGGAGCCTTTGTTATACTCGATATGGGGACTTTGTTATATTCGACCAGGGGACTTTTTTATACTTGACCAATGGACTTTGTTATACTCAATGAGGCGCCTTTGTTATACTCGATCAGGGGACTTTCTTATACTTGACCAGGGGACTTTGTTATACACGATCAGGGGACTTTTTTATACTCGATCAGGGGACTTTGTTATACTCAACAAGAGGACTATGTTATACTCGATCAGGGGACTATGTTATACTCAATCAGGGACTTTGTTATACTCGATGAGGGGCCTTTGTTATACTCGATGAGGGGGCTTTGTTATACTCGACCAGGGGACTTTGTTATACTCGACCAGGGGACTTTGTTATACTCGATCAGGGGACTTTGTTATACTCGACAAGAGGACTTTTTTATACTCGGTCAGGGGATATGTTATACTTGATCAGGGGACTTTGTTATACTCGACCAGGGGACTTTGTTATAATCGCCCAGGGGCCTTTGTTATACGTGATTAGAAAACTTTGTTATACTCGACGAGAGGACTTTGTTATACTCGATCAAGGGACTTCTGTTATACTCGATGAGGGGACTTTGTTATACTCGACCAGGGGCCTTTGTTATACAGGATCACCGGACTTTGTTATACTCGAACAAGGGACTTTTTTATACTCGATTAGGGGCCTTTGTTATACTAGATCAGGGGACTTTGTTATACTCGATGAGGGGCCTTTTTTAGACTCGATCAGGGGCCTTTGTTATACTCGATCAGGGTACTTTGTTATACTCGATTAGGGGACTTTCTTATACTCGAGCAGGGGGCTGTGTTATACTCGATCAGGAGACTTTGTTATACTCGATGAGGAGGCTTTGTTATACTCGATCAGGGTACTTTGCTATACTCGGTTCAGGGGTCTTTGTTATACTCGTCCAGTGGGCTTTGTTATACTAGGATTAGGGGACTTTGTTATACTCGATCAAAGGACTTTGTCTTACTCAATGAGGGCCCTTTGTTATACTCGACCAGAGGACTTATTTATACTTGATCAATGGACTTTGTTATAATCCATGAGGGGCCTTTGTTATACTGCGCCAGGAGACGTTGTTATACTCGATGAGGGGATATGTTATACTCGATCAGGGTCTTTGTTATATTGGACCAGGGGACTTTGTTATACTCGATCAGGGACTTTATTATCCTCGATGAGGGGACTTTGTTATATTCGTCCAGGGGGCTTTGTTATACTCGATGAGGAGCCTTTGTTATACTCGATATGGGGACTTTGTTATACTCGACCAGGAGAGTTTTTTATACTTGACCAATGGACTTTGTTATACTCAATGAGGGGCCTTTGTTATACTTGATCAGGGGACTTTCTTATACTTGACCAGGGGACTTTGTTATACACGATCAGGGGACTTTTTTATACTCGATCAGGAGACTTTGTTATACTCAATCAGGGACTTTGTTATACTCGATGAGGGGCCTTTGTTATACTCGATGAGGGGGCTTTGTTATACTCGACCAGGGGACTTTGTTATAGTCGACCAGGGGACTTTGTTATACTCGATCAGGGGATTTTGTTATACTCGACAAGAGGACTTTGTTATACTCGGTCAGGGGATATGTTATATTCGATCAGGGGACTTTGTTATACTCGACCAGGGGACTTTGTTATAATCGCCCAGGGGCCTTTGTTATACGCGATTAGAAAACTTTGTTATATTCGACCAGGGGACATTGTTATACTCGATCAAGGGACTTCTGTTATACTCGATGAGGGGACTTTGTTATACTCGACCAGGGGCCTTTGTTATACAAGTCACCGGACTTTGTTATACTCGAACAGGGGACTTTTGTTATATGCTCGAGGCAGGAGACTTTGTTATACTCGATTAGGCGGCTTTTGTTATTCTCGATGAGGAACTTTGTTGTTAAATCGATGAGGGGCCCTTTGTTATACTCGATTAGGGGCCTTTGTTGCCACTAGATCAGGGTACTTTTGTTTATACTCGATGAGGGGCCTTTGTTGGAGCTCGATCAGGGGCCTTTGTTATACTCGATCAGGGGACTTTTGTTATACTCGATCAGAGGACTTTCTTGCTCTCGAGCAGGGGACTTTGCTATACTCGACCAGGGGACTTTGTTATACTCCTCGATCAGGGGACTTTGTTATACTCGATGAGGGGGCCTTTTGAACTCGATCCAGGGGCCTTTGTTATACTCAATCAGGGGCCTTTGTTATACTCGATGAGGGGGCTTTGTTATACTCGACGAGGGGACTTTGCTATACGCGACCAGGGGACTTTGTTATACTCGACCAGGAGACTTTGTTATACCCGATTAGTGGACTTTCTTATACTCGACCAGGGACTTTTTTATACTTGATCAATGGACTTTGTTATACTCGATGAGGAGCCTTTGTTATACTCGATCAGGGTACTTTGTTATACTCGACCAGGGGACTTTGTTATACTGGATCAGGGGACTTTTATATACTCGTCCAGAGGATTTTGTTATACTCGACCAAGGAATTTGTTATACTCGATCAGGGATATGTTATACTCGACATGGGGACTTTGTTATACTCAAACAGCGGACTTTGTTATACTCGAGCAGGGACTTTGTTACACTCGATTAGGGGCCTTTGTTATACTCGATCAGGGACTTTGTTCTACTCAACCAGAGGACTTTGTTATACTTGATCAGGGGACTTTGTTATACTCAATCAGGGGACTTTGTCATACTCGATCAGTGGACTTTCCTATATTTGACCAATGGACTTTGCTATACTCGATGTGGGGCTTTTGTTATACTCGATGAGGGGACTTTGTTATACTCGACCAGGGGACTTTGTTATATTCGATCCGGGGACTTTGTTATACTCGAGCAGAGAACTTTGTTATACTCTGTCAGGGGACTTTTTTATACACGTCCAGGTTGCTTTGTTATACTCAGTCAGGGGACTTTATTATACTCGATCAGGGGAAATTGTCTTACTCGATCAGGACCCTTTGCTATACTCGACAAGGGGACTTTGTTTTAATCGATCAGGAGACTTTGTTATACTCGATCAGGGGACTTTGTTATACTGGGCCAGAGGACTTTTTTATACTCGGTCAGGGGACTTTGTTATACTAGTATCAGGGGACTTTGTTATTCTCGACTGGAGGCCTTTGTTATCCTCGGTACGGGACTATGTTATAATCTATCAGGGGACTTTGTTATGCTCGATCTGGGGCTTTGTTATACTGGGCCAGGAGACTTTGTTATACTCGATGAGGGGATATGTTATACTCGATCAGGGGACTTTGTTATACTCGATCAAGGGACTTTTGTTAAACTCGATCAGGGGACTTTGTTATACTTGATCACGGGACTTTTGTTATACTCGATCAGGGGACTTTGTTATACACGATCAGGGGACTTTTTTATACTCGATCAGGAGACTTTGTTATACTCAATCAGGGACTTTGTTATATTCGATGAGGGGCCTTTGTTATACTCGATGAGGGGGCTTTGTTATACTCGACCAGGGGACTTTGTTATAGTCGACCAGGGGAATTGTTATACTCGATCAGGGGACTTTGTTATACTCGACAAGAGGACTTTGTTATACTCGGTCAGGGGATATGTTATATTCGATCAGGGGACATTGTTATACTCGACCAGGGGACTTTGTTATAATCGCCCAGGGGCCTTTGTTATACGCGATTAGAAAACTTTGTTATATTCGACCAGGGGACTTTGTTATACTCGATCAAGGGACTTCTGTTATACTCGATGAGGGGACTTTGTTATACTCGACCAAGGGCCTTTGTTATACAGGATCACCGGACTTTGTTATACTCGAACAGGGGACTTTGTTATACTCGAGCAGGAGACTTTGTTATACTCGATTAGGCGGCTTTGTTATACTCGATGAGGGAACTTTGTTAAATCGATGAGGGGCCTTTGTTATACTCGATTAGGGGCCTTTGTTATACTAGATCAGGGTACTTTGTTATACTCGATGAGGGGCCTTTGTTAGACTCGATCAGGGGCCTTTGTTATACTCGATCTTTGTTATACTCGGGGACTTTCTTATACTCGAGCAGGGGACTTTGCTATACTCGACCAGGGGACTTTGTTATACTCGATCAGGGGACTTTGTTATACTCGATGAGGGGCCTTTTTTAGACTCGATCAGGGGCCTTTGTTATACTCAATCAGGGGACTTTGTTATACTCGATGAGGAGGCTTTGTTATACTCGATCAGGGGACTTTGCTATACTCGACCAGGAGACTTTGTTATACTCGATCAGGGGACTTTGTTATACTCGACCAGGGGACTTTTTTATACTTGATCAATGGACTTTGTTATACTCGATGAGGGGCCTTTGTTATACTCGATCTGGGGACTTTGTTATACTCGAGCAGGGGACTTTTTTATACTCCATCAGGGGACTTTTTTATACTCAACCAGAGGACTTTGTTATACTCGACTAGGGGACTTTTTTATACTTGACCAATGGACTTTGTTATACTCAATGAGGGGCCTTTGTTATACTCGATCAGGGGACTTTGTTATACTCGACCAGGGGACTTTGTTATATGCGATCAGGGGACTTTTTTATACTCGATCAGGGACTTTGTTATACTCAACCAGAGGACTTTGTTATACTTGATCAGGGGACTTTGTTATACTCAATCAGGGGACTTTGTCATACTCGATCAGTGGACTTTCCTATATTTGACCAATGGACTTTGCTATACTCGATGTGGGGCTTTTGTTATACTCGATGAGGGGACTTTGTTATACTCGACCAGGGGACTTTGTTATACTCGATCCGGGGACTTTGTTATACTCGAGCAGAGAACTTTGTTATACTCTGTCAGGGGACTTTTTTATACACGTCCAGGTTGCTTTGTTATACTCAGTCAGGGGACTTTATTATACTCGATCAGGGGAAATTGTCTTACTCGATCAGGACCCTTTGCTATACTCGACAAGGGGACTTTGTTTTAATCGATCAGGAGACTTTGTTATACTCGATCAGGGGACTTTGTTATACTGGGCCAGAGGACTTTTTTATACTCGGTCAGGGGACTTTGTTATACTAGTATCAGGGGACTTTGTTATTCTCGACCAGGGGACTTTGTTATACTCGACCAGAGGCCTTTGTTATCCTCGGTACGGGACTATGTTATAATCTATCAGGGGACTTTGTTATGCTCGATCTGGGGCTTTGTTATACTGGGCCAGGAGACTTTGTTATACTCGATGAGGGGATATGTTATACTCGATCAGGGGACTTTGTTATACTCGATCACGGGACTTTTGTTATACTCGATCAGGGGACTTTGTTATACTCGATCACGGGACTTTTGTTATACTCGATCAGGGGACTTTGTTATACTCGTCCAGGGGGCTTTGTTATACTCGACCAGGGGACTTTGTTATAATCGATCAGGGGACTTTGTTATGCTCGATATGGGGACTTTGTTATACTGGGCCAGGGGACATATTTATACTCGATCAGCGGACTTTGTTATACTCGATAAGGGGACTTTGTTGTACTCGATAAGGGGAATTTGTTATACTCGATAAGGGGACTTTGTTAGACTCGAACAGGGGACTTTGTTATACTCGACCAGGACTTTGTTATACTCGATTAGGCGTGTTTGTTATACTCAATCAGGGGACTTTGTTATACTCGATGAGGCGCCTTTGTTATACTAGATCAGGGGACTTTGTTATACTCGATTAGGGGCCTTCTTTAGACTCGATGAGGGGCCTTTGTTATACTCGAACAGGGGACTTTGTTATACTCGAGCTGGGGGCTTCGTTATACTTGATCATGGGACTTTGTTATACTCGATGAGGAGGCTTTCTTATACTCGATCATGGGATATGTTATACTCGATCAGAGGACTTTGTTAAACTCGGTTCAGGGGACTTTGTTATACTCGTCTTGTGGGCTTTGTTATATTAGGATCTGGGGACTTTGTAATACTCGATCAGGGGACTTTGTTATACTCGACCAGGGGACTTTGTTGTAATCGATCAGGGGACTTTGTTATGCTCGATCTGGGGACTTTGTTATACTGAGACAGGAGACGTTGTTATACTCGATCAGGGGATATGTTATACTCGATCAGGGGACTTTGTTATACTGGACGAGGCGACTTTGTTATACTCGATCAGGGAACTTTGTTATACTCGATCAGGGAACTTTGTTTTACTCGTCCAGGGGGCTTTGTTATACTTAGATCAGGGGACTTTGTTATTCTCGACCAGGGGACTTTGTTATACTCGACCAGAGGCCTTTGTTATACTCGGTCCGGGGACTTTGTTATATTCGTCCATGGGGCTTTGTTATACTCGATCAGGGGACTTAGTTATACTCGACCAGGGGACTTTGTTGTAATCGATCAGGGGACTTTGTTATGCTCGATCTGGGGACTTTGTTATACTCGATGAGAAGACTTTGTTATATTCATCCAGGGGGCTTTGTTATACTCGATCAGGGAACTTTGTTATACTAGATCAGGGACTTTGTTATACTCGACAAGGGGCCTTTTTTATACTTGACCAATGGACTTTGTTATACTCAATGAGGGGCCTTTGTTATACTCGATCAGGGGACTTTCTTATACTCGACCAGGGGACTTTGTTATACACGATCAGGGGACTTTTATATACTCGATCAAGGGACTTTGTTATACTCAACCAGAGGACTCTGTTATACCCGATCAGGGGACTTGTTATACTCAATCAGGGGACTTTGTTTTACTCGATGAGGGGCCTTTGTTATACTCGATGAGGGGGCTTTGTTATACTCGACCAGGGGACTTTGTTATATTCGACCAGGAGACTTTGTTATATTCGACCAGGGGACTTTTGTTATAATCGACCAGGGGCCTTTGTATACTCGATTAGAAAACTTTGTTATACTCGACCAGGGGACTTTGTTATACTCGATCAAGGGACTTTTGTTATACTCGATCAGGGGACTTTGTTATACTCGACCAGGGGCCTTTGTTATACTCGATCACCGGATTTTGTTATACTCGATAAGGGGACTTTGTTATACTCGTCCAGGGGGCTTTGTTATACTGGGCCAGGGGACTTTTTTACACTCGATCAGCGGACTTTGTTATACTGGACCATGGGACTTTTTTATACTCGATCAGGGACTTTGTTATACTCGATAAGGAGACTTTGTTCTACTCGATAAGGGGAATTTGTTATACTCGATAAGGGGACTTTGTTAGACTCGATGAGGCGCCTTTGTTATACTAGATGAGGGGACTTTGTTATACTCGATTAGGGGCCATTTTTAGTCTCGATCAGGGGCCTTTGTTATACTCGATCAGGGGACCTTGTTATACTCGAGCAGGGGGCTTCGTTATACTCGATCAGGGGACTTTGTTATACTCGATGAGGAGGCTTTGTTATACTCGATTAGGGGACTTTGCTATACTCGACCAGGGGACTTTGTTAAACTCAATCAGGGGACTTTGTTATACTCGACCAGGGGACTTATTTATACTTGATCAATGGACTTTGTTATACTCCATGAGGGGCCTTTGTTATACTCGACCAGGGGCCTTTGTTATACTCGATTAGAAAACTTTGTTATACTCGACCAGGGGACTTTGTTATACTCTACCAGGGACTTTGTTATACTCGATCAGGGGATATGTTATACTCCATCAGGGGACTTTGTTATGCTCGGTTCAGGGGTCTTTGTTATACTCGTCCAGTAGGCTTTGTTATACTAGGATCATGCGACTTTGTTATACTCGATCAAAGGACTTTGTCTTACTCGATGAGGGCCCTTTGTTATACTCGACCAGGTGACTTTGTTATAATCGATCAGGGGACTTTGTTATGCTCGATCTGGGGACTTTGTTATACTGCGTCAGGAGACGTTGTTATACTCGATGAGGGGATATGTTATACACGATCAGGGTCTTTGTTATATTGGACCAGGGGACTTTGTTTTACTCGATCAGGGACTTTATTATACTCGATGAGGGGACTTTGTTATGTTCGTCCAGGGGGCTTTGTTATACTCGATGAGGAGCCTTTGTTATACTCGATATGGGGACTTTATTACACTCGACCAGGGGACTTTTGTATACTTGACTAATGGACTTTGTTATACTCAATGAGGGGCCTTTGTTATACTCGATCAGGGGACTTTCTTATACTTGACCAGGGGACTTTGTTATACACGATCAGGGGACTTTTTTATACTCGATCAGGGGACTTTGTTATACTCAACAAGAGGACTATGTTATACTCGATCAGGGGACTTTGTTATACTCAATCAGGGACTTTGTCATACTCGATGAGGGGCCTTTGTTATACTCGATGAGGGGGCTTTGTTATACTCGACCAGGGGACTTTGTTATACTCGACCAGGGGACTTTGTTATACTCGATCAGGGGACTTTGTTATACTCGACAAGATGACTTTTTTATACTCGGTCAGGGGATATGTTATACTTGATCAGGGGACTTTGTTATACTCGACCAGGGGACTTTGTTATAATCGCCCAGGGGCCTTTGTTATACGTGATTAGAAAACTTTGATATACTCGACCAGGGGACTTTGTTATACTCGATCAAGGGACTTTGTTATACTCGACCAGGGGCCTTTGTTATACAGGATCACCGGACTTTGTTATACTCGAACAAGGGACTTTGTTATCCTCGAGCAGGAGACTTTGTTATACTCGATTAGGCGGCTTTGTTATACTCGAAGAGGGAACTTTGTTAAGTCGATGAGGGGGCCTTTGTTATACTCGATTAGGGGCCTTTGTTATACTAGATCAGGGGACTTTGTTATACTCGATGAGGGGCCTTTTTTAGACTCGATCAGGGGCCTTTGTTATACTCGAGCAGGGGACTTTGTTATACTCGATCAGGGGACTTTCTTATACTCGAGCAGGGGGCTGTGTTATACTCGATCAGGGGACTTTGTTATACTCGATGAGGAGGCTTTGTTATACTCGATCAGGGGACTTTGCTATACTCGGTTCAGGGGTCTTTGTTATACTCGTCCAGTGGGCTTTGTTATACTAGGATTAGGGGAATGTTGTTATACTCGATCAAAGGACTTTGTCTTACTTAATGAGGGCCCTTTGTTATACTCGACCAGGGGACTTATTTATACTTGATCAATGGACTTTGTTATAATCCATGAGGGGCCTTTGTTATACTCGACCAGGGGACTTTGTTATAGTCGACCAGGGGACTTTGTTATACTCGATCAGGGGACTTTGTTATACTCGACAAGAGGACTTTGTTATACTCGGTCAGGGGATATGTTATACTCGATCAGGGGACTTTGTTATACTCGACCAGATGACTTTGTTATAATCGCCCAGGGGCCTTTGTTATATGCGATTAGAAAACTTTATTATATTCGACCAGGGGACTTTGGTATACTCGATCAAGGGACTTCTGTTATACTCGATGAGGGGTCTTTGTTATACTCGACCAGGGGCCTTTGTTATACAGGATCACCGGACTTTGTTATACTCGAACAGGGGACTTTGTTATACTCGAGCAGGAGACTTTGTTATACTCGATTAGGCTGCTTTGTTATACTCTATGAGGGAACTTTGTTAAATCGATGAGGGGCCTTTGTTATACTCGATTAGGGGCCTTTGTTATACTAGATCAGGGTACTTTGTTATACTCGATGAGGGGACCTTGTTATACTCGATTAGGGGACTTTCTTATACTCGAGCAGGAGACTTTGCTATACTCGACCAGGGGACTTTCTTATACTCGATCAGGGGACTTTGTTATACTCGATGAGGGGCCTTTTTTAGACTCGATTAGGGGCCTTTGTTATACTCGATCAGGGGACTTTGTTATACTCGATGAGGAGGCTTTGTTATACTCGATCAGGGGACTTTCCTATACTCGACCAGGAGACTTTGTTATACACGATCAGGGGACTTTGTTATACTCGATCAGGGGACTTTGTTATACTCGATGAGGAGGCTTTGTTATACTCGATGAGGGGCCTTTGTTATACTCGATCTGGGGACTTTGTTATACTCGAGCAGGGGACTTTGTTATACTCCATCAGGGGACTTTTTTATACTCAACCAGAGGACTTTGTTATACTCGACTAGGGGACTTTTTTATACTTGACCAATGGACTTTGTTATACTCAATGAGGGGCCTTTGTTATACTCGATCAGGGGACTTTGTTATACTCGACCAGGGGACTTTGTTATATGCGATCAGGGGACTTTTTTATACTCGATCAGGGACTTTGTTATACTCAACCAGAGGACTTTGTTATACTTGATCAGGGGACTTTGTTATACTCAATCAGGGGACTTTTCATACTCGATCAGTGGACTTTCCTATATTTGACCAATGGACTTTGCTATACTCGATGAGGGGCTTTTGTTATACTCGATGAGGGGACTTTGTTATACTCGACCAGGGGACTTTGTTATACTCGATCCGGGGACTTTGTTATACTCGAGCAGAGAACTTTGTTATACTCTGTCAGGGGACTTTTTTATACACGTCCAGGTTGCTTTGTTATACTCAGTCAGGGGACTTTATTATACTCGATCAGGGGAAATTGTCTTACTCGATCAGGACCCTTTGCTATACTCGACAAGGGGACTTTGTTTTAATCGATCAGGGGACTTTGTTATACTCGATCAGGGGACTTTGTTATACTGGGCCAGAGGACTTTTTTATACTCGGTCAGGGGACTTTGTTATACTAGTATCAGGGGACTTTGTTATTCTCGACCAGGGGACTTTGTTATACTCGACCAGAGGCCTTTGTTATCCTCGGTACGGGACTATGTTATAATCTATCAGGGGACTTTGTTATGCTCGATCTGGGGCTTTGTTATACTGGGCCAGGAGACTTTGTTATTCTCGATGAGGGGATATGTTATACTCGATCAGGGGACTTTGTTATACTCGATCACGGGACTTTTGTTATACTCGATCAGGGGACTTTGTTATACTCGATCACGGGACTTTTGTTATACTCGATCAGGGGACTTTGTTATACTCGTCCAGGGGGCTTTGTTATACTCGACCAGGGGACTTTGTTATAATCGATCAAGGGACTTTGTTATGCTCGATATGGGGACTTTGTTATACTGGGCCAGGGGACATTTTTATACTCGATCAGCGGACTTTGTTATACTCGATAAGGGGACTTTGTTGTACTCGATAAGGGGAATTTGTTATACTCGATAAGGGGGCTTTGTTATACTTAGATCAGGGGACTTTGTTATTCTCGACCAGGGGACTTTGTTATACTCGACCAGAGGCCTTTGTTATACTCGGTCCGGGGACTTTGTTATATTCGTCCAGGGGGCTTTGTTATACTCGATCAGAGGACTTTGTTATACTCGACCAGGGGACTTTGTTGTAATCGATCAGGGGACTTTGTTATGCTCGATCTGGGGACTTTGTTATACTCGATGAGAAGACTTTGTTATATTCATCCAGGGGGCTTTGTTATACTCGATCAAAGAACTTTGTTATACTCGATCAGGGACTTTATTATACTCGACAAGGGGCCTTTTTTATACTTGACCAATGGACTTTGTTATACTCAATGAGGGGCCTTTGTTATACTCGATCAGGGGACTTTCTTAAACTCGACCAGGGGACTTTGTTATACACGATCAGGGGACTTTTATATACTCGATCAAGGGACTTTGTTATACTCAACCAGAGGACTCTGTTATACTCGATCAGGGGACTTTGTTATACTCAATCAGGGGACTTTGTTATACTCGATGAGGGGCCTTTGTTATACTCGATGAGGGGGCTTTGTTATACTCGACCAGGGGACTTTGTTATATTCGACCAGGGGACTTTGTTATACTCGACCAGGGGACTTTTGTTATAATCGACCAGGGGCCTTTGTATACTCGATTAGAAAACTTTGTTATACTCGACCAGGGGACATTGTTATACTCGATCAAGGGACTTATGTTATACTCGATGAGGGGACTTTGTTATACTCGACCAGGGGCCTTTGTTATACAGGATCACCGGACTTTGTTATACTCGATAAGGGGACTTTGTTATACTCGGTAAGGGGAATTTGTTATACTCGATAAGAGGATTTTGTTAGACTCGAACAGGGGACTTTGTTATACTCGACCAGGGGACTTTGTTATACTCGATTAGGCGGCTTTGTTATACTCGATCAGGGAACTTTGTTATACTCGATGAGGTTCCTTTGTTATACTCGATCAGGGTCCTTTGTTATACTAGATCAGGGGACTTTGTTATACTCGATCAGGGGACTTTCTTATACTCGAGCAGGAGGCTGTGTTATACTCGATCAGGGGACTTTGTAATGCTCAATGAGGAAGCTTTGTTATACTCGATGAGGAGACTTTGCTATACTCGACCAGGGGACTTTGTTATACTCGGTCATGGGACTTTGTTATACTCGACCAGGGGACTTTTTTATACTTGACCAATGGACTTTGGTTATACTCGAAGAGGGGCCTTTGTTATACTCGATCTGGGGACTTTGTTATACTCGACCAGGGGACTTTGTTATACTCGACCAGGGGACTTTTTTATACTTGACGAATGGACTTTGTTATACTCAATGAGGGGCCTTTGTTATACTCGATCAGGGGACTTTGTTATACTCGACCAAGGGACTTTGTTATATGCGATCAGGGGACTTTTTTATACTCGATTAGGGACTTTGTTATACTCAACCAGAGGACTATGTTATACTCGATCAGGGGACTTTGTTATACTCAATCAGGGGACTTTGTTATACTCGATTAGGGGCCTTTGTTATAATCGATGAGGGGGGCTTTGTTATACTCGACCAGGAGACATTGTTATACTCGATCAGGGGACTTTGTTGTACTCGACAAGGGGACTTTTTTATAATTAATCAGGGACTTTGCCATACTCGATCAGTGGACTTTCCTATATTTGACCAATGGACTTTGCTATACTCGATGAGGGGCTTTTGTTATACTCGATCAGGGGACTTTGTTGTACTCGACCAGGGGACTTTGTTATACTCGATCAGGGGACTTTGTTATACTCAAGCAAAGGACTTGGGGATATTCGATGAGGGGATATGTTATATTCGATCAGGGGACTTTGTTATGATCGGTTCAGGGGTCTTTGTTATACTCGTCCAATGGGCTTTGTTATACTAGGATCAGGGGACTTTGTTATACTCGATCAGGGGTCTTTGTTATACTCGATTAGAAAACTTTGTTATACTCGACCAGGGGACTTTGTTATACTCCACCAGGGACTTTGTTATACTCGATGAGGGGATATGTTATACTCGATCAAGGACTTTGTTATACTCGACAAGGGGACTTTTTTATACTTGTCCAGGGGGCTTTGTTATACTGGATCAGGGGACTTTGTTATACTCGATCAGGGACTTCGTTATACTCGATCAGGGGACTTTGTTATACTTGTCCAGGGGGCTTTGTTATACTCGATCAGGGGACTTTGTTATACTCAATCAAGGACTTTGTTATACTCGACAAGGGACTTTTTTATACTTGACCAATGGACTTTGTTATACTCGATGAGGGGCCTTTGTTATACTCGATCTGGGGACTTTGTTATACTCGACCAGGGGACTGTTTTATACTTGACCAATGGACTTTGTTATACTCGACCAGGGGACTTTGTTATAATCGATCAGGGGACTTTGTTATGCTCGATCTGGGGACTTTGTTATACTGCGCCAGGAGACGTTGTTATACTCGATGAGGGGATATGTTATACTCGATCAGGGTCTTTGTTATATTGGACCAGGGGACTTTGTTATACTCGATCAGGGCCTTTGTTATACTCGATTAGGGGACTTTGTTATACTCGTCCAGGGGGCTTTGTTATACTCGATCAGGGGACTTTGTTATACTCGACCAGGGCCTTTGTTATACTCGATCACCGGATTTTGTTAGACTCGAACAGGGGACTTGGTTTTACTCGACTAGGGTACTTTGTTATCCTCGATTAGGCGGCTTTGTTATACTCGATCAGGGAACTTTGTTATACTCGATGAGGGGCCTTTGTTATACTCGTTCAGGGGCCTTTGTTATACTAGATCAAGGGACTTTGTTATACTCGATGAGGGGCCTTTTTTGGACTCGATCAGGGGCCTTTGTTATACTCGATCAGAGGACTTTGTTATACTCGATCAGGGGACTTTCTTATACTCGAGCAGGGGGCAGTGTTATACTCGATCAGGGGACTTTGTTATACTCGATGTGGAGGCTTTTTTATACTCGATGAGGGGACTTTGCTATACTCGACCAGGGGACTTTGTTATACTCGATCAGGGGACTTTGTTATACTCGACCAGGGGACCTTTTTATACTTGACCAATGGACTTTGTTGTACTCGATGAGGGGCCTTTGTTATACTCGATCTGGGGACTTTGTTATACTCGATCAGGGGACTTTGTTATACTCCATCAGGGGACTTTTTTATACTCGACCAGAGGACTTTGTTATACTCGATCAGGGGACTTTGTTATACTCGACCAGGGGACTTTTTTATACTTGACCAATGGACTTTGTTATACTCAATGAGGGGCCTTTGTTATACTCGACCAGGGGACTTTGTTATACTCGACCAGGGGACTTTGTTATATGCGATCAGAGGACTTTTTTATACTCGATTAGGGACTTTGTTATTCTCAACCAGAACACTTTGTTATACTCGATCAGGGGACTTTGTTATACTCAATCAGGGGACTTTGTTATACTCGACAAGGTGACTTTTTTATAATTAATCAGGGGACATTGTCATACTCGATCAGTGGACTTTCCTATATTTGACCAATGGACTTTGCTATACTCGATGAGGGGCTTTTAATATACTCGATCAGGGGACTTTGTTATACTCGATCAGGGGATATGTTATACTCGATCAGGGGACTTTGTTATGCTCGGTTCAGGGGTCTTTGTTATACTCGTCCATTGGGCTTTGTTATACTAGGATCAGGGGACTTTGTTATACTCGATCAGGGGACTTTGTCTTACTCGATGATGGCCCTTTGTTATACTCCACCAGGGGACTTTGTTATAATCGATCAGGGGACTTTGTTATGCTCCATCTGGGGACTTTGTTATACTGCGCCAGGAGACGTTGTTATCCTTGATGAGGGGATATGTTATACTCGATCAAGGGACTTTGTTATACTGGACCAGGAGACTTTGTTATACTCGATCAGGGGACTTTGTTATACTCGTCCAGGGGGCTTTGTTATGCTCGATCTAGGGACTTTCTTATAGTGGGTCAGGAAACGTTGTTATCCTCGATCAGGGGATATGTTATACTCGATCAGGGGACTTTGTTATACTGGACCAGGGGACTTTGTTATACTCGTCCAGGGGGCTTTGTTATATTACGATCAGCGGACTTTGTTATTCTCGACAAGGGGACTTTGTTATACTCGACCAGAGGCCTTTGTTATACTCGGTCTGGGTGACTTTGTTATAATCGATCAGGGGACTTTGTTATGCTCGATCTGGGGAATTTGTTATACTGGGCCTGGATTCTTTGTTATACTCGATCAGGGGATATGTTATACTCGATCAGGGGACTTTTTTATACTTGACCAGAGGACTTTGTTTTACTCGATCAGAGGATATGTTATACTCGATCAGTGGACTTTGTTATACTCGATTAGGGGCCTTTGTTATACTCGATGAGGGGGCTTTGTTATACTCGACCAGGGGACTTTGTTATACTCGATCAGGGAACTTTGTTATACTCAACCAGGGGACTTTTTTAAAATTAATCAGGGGACTTTGTCATACTCGATCAGGGGAATTTTGTTATACGCGATCAGGGGATATGTTATACTCGATCAGGGGACTTTGTTATACTCAACCAGAGGACTTTGTTATACTCGATCAGGGGACTTTGTTATACTCAATCATGGGACTTTGTTATACTCGATGAGGGGTTTTGGTTATCCTCGATCAGGGGATTTTGTTATACTCGACCAGGGGACTTTGTTATACTCGATCAGGAGACTTTGTTATACTCGACCAGGGGAATTTGTTATACTCGATCAGGGGACTTTGTTATACTCGTCTAGGGGGCTTTTTTATACACGATCAGGGGACTGTGTAATACTCGATCAGGGGACTTTGTCCTACTCGATCAGGGCCCTTTGCTATACTCGACCAGGGAACTTTGTTATAATCGATCAGGGGACTTTGTTATACTGGACCAGGGGACTTTTTTATACCCGATGAGGGGGCTTTGTTATACTCGATCAGGGGACTTTGGTTATACTCGATCAGGGGACTTTGTTATACTCGACCAGGGGCCTTTGTTATACTCGATCAGGGGACTTTTTTATACTCGATAAGAGGAATTTGTTATACTCGATCAGGGGACTTTGTATTTCTCGATCAGGGCCCTTTGCTATACTCAACCAGGGGACTTTGTTATAATCGATCAGGGGACTTTGCTATGCTCGATATCGGGACATTGTTATACTTGGCCAGGGGACTATTTTTACTCGATCAGGGGACTTTGTTATACTAGTATCAGGGAACTTTGTTATTCTCGACCAGGGGACTTTGTTATACTCGGTCAGGGACTTTGTTATAATCAATCAGGGGACTTTGTTATGCTCGATCTGGGGACTTTGTTATACTGGGCCAGGAGACTGTGTTATACTCGATCAGGGGATATGTTATACTCGATCAGGGAACTTTGTTATACTGGACCAGGGAACTTTGTTATACTCGATCAGGGGACTTTGTTATACTCGATCAGGGGACTTTGTTATACTCGTCCAGGGGGCTTTGTTGTACTCGATCAGGGGACTTTGTTATACTCGATCAGGGGACTTTCTTATACTCGAGCAGGAGGCTGTGTTATACTCGATCAGGGGACTTTGTAATGCTCAATGAGGAAGCTTTGTTATACTCGATATGGGGACTTTGTTATACCGGGCCAGGGGACTTTTTTATACTCGATCATGGGACTTTGTTATACACGATCAGGGAACTTTTGTTATACTCGATCAGGGGCCTTTGTTTTACTCGATCACTGGACTTTGTTATACTCGATAAGGGGTCTTTGTAATACTCGATAAGGGGAATTTGCTATACTCGATAAGGGGACTTTGTTAGACTCGAACAGGGGACTTTGTTATACTCGACCAGGGGACTTTGTTATACACGATTAGGCGGCTTAGTTATACTCGATCAGGTGACTTTGTTATACTCGATGAGGGGCCTTTCTTATACTCGAACAGGGGACTTTGTTATACTCAACCAGAGGACTTTGTTATACTCGATCAGGGGACTTTGTTATACTCAATCATGGGACTTTGTTATACTCGATGAGGGGTTTTGGTTATCCTCGATCAGGGGATTTTGTTATACTCGACCAGGGGACTTTGTTATACTCGATCAGGAGACTTTGTTATACTCGACCAGGGGAATTTGTTATACTCGATCAGGGGACTTTGTTATACTCGTCTAGGGGGCTTTTTTATACACGATCAGGGGACTGTGTAATACTCGATCAGGGGACTTTGTCCTACTCGATCAGGGCCCTTTGCTATACTCGGACAGGGAACTTTGTTATAATCGATCAGGGGACTTTGTTATACTGGACCAGGGGACTTTTTTATACCCGATGAGGGGGCTTTGTTATACTCGATCAGGGGACTTTGGTTATACTCGATCAGGGGACTTTGTTATACACGACCAGGTGCCTTTGTTATACTCGATCAGGGGACTTTTTTATACTCGATAAGAGGAATTTGTTATACTCGATCAGGGGACTTTGTATTTCTCGATCAGGGCCCTTTGCTATACTCAACCAGGGGACTTTGTTATAATCGATCAGGGGACTTTGCTATGCTCGATATCGGGACATTGTTATACTTGGCCAGGGGACTATTTTTACTCGATCAGGGGACTTTGTTATACTAGTATCAGGGAACTTTGTTATTCTCGACCAGGGGACTTTGTTATACTCGGTCAGGGACTTTGTTATAATCAATCAGGGGACTTTGTTATGCTCGATCTGGGGACTTTGTTATACTGGGCCAGGAAACTGTGTTATACTCGATCAGGGGATATGTTATACTCGATCAGGGGACTTTGTTATACTGGACCAGGGAACTTTGTTATACTCGATCAGGGGACTTTGTTATACTCGATCAGGGGACTTTGTTATACTCGTCCAGGGGCTTTGTTGTACTGATCAGGGACTCTTGTTATACCTCGATCAGGGGACTTTTCTTATACCGGCACAGGAGGCTGTGTTATACTCGATCAGGGGACTTTGTAATGCTCAATGAGGAAGCTTTGTTATACTCGATATGGGGACTTTGTTATACCGGGCCAGGGGACTTTTTTATACTCGATCATGGGACTTTGTTATACACGATCAGGGAACTTTTGTTATACTCGATCAGGGGCCTTTGTTTTACTCGATCACTGGACTTTGTTATACTCGATAAGGGGTCTTTGTAATACTCGATAAGGGGAATTTGCTATACTCGATAAGGGGACTTTGTAAGACTCGAACAGGGGACTTTGTTATACTCGACCAGGGGACTTTGTTATACTCGATTAGGCGGCTTAGTTATACTCGATCAGGTGACTTTGTTATACTCGATGAGGGGCCTTTCTTATACTCGAACAGGGGACTTTGTTATACTCGATCACCGGACTTTGTTATACTCGATAAGGGGTCTTTGTAATACTCGATAAGGGGAATTTGCTATACTCGATAAGGGGACTCTGTTAGACTCGAACAGGGGACTTTGTTATACTCGATCACCGGACTTTGTTATACTCGATAAGGGGTCTTTGTAATA
>NW_024712198.1:0-15346 GCF_018991925.1 Homarus americanus | reverse complement strand
CAATCTTCACCACATCTGACTTCACAATTTTCACTACATCTCACTTCACAATCTTCACTACATCTCACTTCACAATCTTCACTAACACCATCCTTCATCACTACATATAACATCCATCATCACTACTTATAACACCATCCATCATCATCACTACATATAACACTATCCATCATCACTACATATAACACGATCCATCATCACTACATATAACACCATCCACCATCACTACATATAGAACCATCCTTCACGAAATATAACACCATCCGACATCACTACATATAACACCAACGATCATCACTACATATAACATCATCCATCATCACTACATATAACTCCATCCATCATCACTACATATAACACCATCCATCATCACTACATATAAAACCAACCTATCATCACTACATATAACACCATCCAACATCACTACATATAACACCACCCATCATCACTACATATAACATCATCCATCATCACTACATATAAAACCAACCTATCATCACTACATATAACATCATCCATCATCACTACATATAACACCATCCATCATCACTACATATAGAACCATCCTATCATCACTACATATAATATCATCCATCATCACTACATATAACACCATCCAACATCCCTACATATAACACCACCCATCATCACTACATATAACATCATCCATCATCACTACATATAACTTTATCCATCATCACTACATATAACACCATCCAGCATCACTACATATAACACCAACCATCATCACTACATATAACATCATGCATCATCAATATATATATATAACATCATCCATCATCACTACATATATTACCCTCTTATCATCACTACATATAACACCATCCATCATCACTACATATATTACCCTCTTATCATCACTACATATAACACCATCCATCATTACTACAATATAACGCCATCCTTCATCACTACATATAACACCATCCATCATCACTACATATTATAACACCATCCATCATCTTTACAAACACCATCCCTCTTTACTATAGTGATAAACAGAGCTTTATTTTGTTGTCAATTTCTTTAAATTCCAACCTTATTAAACCGTAATTTTTTCTGTATGGTCAAATTTTGATTTGACCTCAGTGAGAGAGCTGTTAGTGTCAGTACATCACAATGGTGTTCCGACGCACTGTATCGAAGGTGACTAAGGTGGAGGTGAAGCCTTGCCAGGTGAAGGAGAAGGGCCCCCGATCTAACAAACTGCAGACCACAAAACACACTAAGACCCAAAACAACAAGACCCAAAACAACAACAAGAAGAAGGAAACTACCACTTTCTGCCGTGTACAAAAGGACCAGTACCTGCCATGGGGAGACTACATCTTCACCGGGAAAAAGACACAAAAGAAGCGCTGAACCTACGCTTCTGATATTTAAAAATACTGTAATAAAAACATATTAATTGATTTTGTTTGTATTATTTATGCTTTTATTATTTTCATCTGTAAACTTGCTGTTTTGGGAATATATTTTGAGTTACATAATATTTAGGTACAGCAGTTTATTTCACTGTATCTACTTGTTTACCAAGTAACTGGACTTACAGTCTCCGATCGGGATCCTCAAAACAAATATTTGGCATCGAACTCCGTAAGTGAGCTCGTAATCTAGCCTGTAACTTACAGGACCTCAACACGATCAACCTTGATATAGTAGTCGCTATTTCCCGATTGCATGAAAAAAAATTAATAATATATGTTTTAATAATGCTTGTTAGACTTGTTTTATCATAGAATAATGAAGAAAATGTTTTGTACATCAACATACTAAAATACAATATTAGTTTTTTTTTTTACGACAAGAAGAGGCTTGGGTGTTCTATTTCTCGCTGAATGGAAGAGATGCAGCTTTTGTCTTCTTACAACTTTTCAAGTAATTTGTACCAAAATAGAAGATTTTTATTGTCCACATTTAGGGTATGTTTTTTTTTATGACTGAATAAACTTGCAGATAGACCTTATTAATGTGGTATAGCTGTAAATATCCTTCAGTAATGAAATCCAAATATGAGGTCAAGTGAACATTTTTGCTTAGACTCCGCCTTTGTTAGGACCAAGTTATAACAAGTTATTCTGCCAAGTATCCAATAAGTACCCATGACTCAGAGTTAAATAATACCTAACCTAATCTAAGTTTATCAAACCTAATAAAAAAAAGTGGGGCAAAAAATAAGTGGTAAAGACATCTTTTTCTCAGAAAAAGAATTATATTCAGAGGTTTTTTATCTGATACCTTCAGTCGTGGTTATTTTGATGCAAAATTAGTAAAATGTATTTAACCCTAACACTACCTCACCTTACCTAATCTTACCTTACCTTATCTAACCTAACCTAATGTTACCTAACCTAACCAAGCCGCAACGCTCATGACACAATTGAGTTCTCTAGAAAGTTTTCATTTCATTTTCTTTTTTTAAAAATACATTTGCAGAGACAACAAACTTTTGATAATTATTTCTCCAACATATCTATAAATCTGTTGATGATATATAAATTTAGGATAGGTTAGGTTTGGTGTGATTAGGATAGGTTAGGCTAGTTTAGGATAGTCTAAGTTAGCTTAGGAAAGGCTAAGTTAGGTTACGATACACTAGGTTAGGTTTTAATCTGCATGATATTTTTACTGAACTTTTAAATGATGTTATAATCCTGGCAGCAGGGTATCGATCACGAAAATAACACTTTGGTAGTTATAACATTTGATAAAGTTTATTATTACTGTAACATGAAACAAATCACTATAGCTGTACTTATCAATCCAGTATAAATCTGTATTATCTTTGACCATCGCTCATTGGCCAGCTTATCTCTGCACTGTTCTCTGATATAATAAAGTATTGGTGAATGGGAATATTAATCATTTGTGAGTCACTTAGTATAAAGGAAACTGTAACGGATTCTATGGACAGTTGGGAATATTTTCACGGAATAAGTCGGAGTAACTCCCCTCTTGCCCAAAAGCGATCCAAGGAGTTAATTCACAGAGCGAAAATCTAGACGAGTCTTCCTTGTTTGTTTTAGGTCATAACAACGAAAAGTTTAATAATGTTTATTACAATGATTCAGGTTTTACTGTAATTTTCTTTTTTATATTTTTAGTATTTTGTAGATTTTTTTCACCCAGTTCATTTCTTGTTTAGATTCATTATTGCAATTATTTTTATTACAGAGTTGAATTAAAAGTTTATATCTAAGTATTTTACAGCTTCACAAATACTTTTATAAAATGTTGATACACACAGTGGACAGTTTTTAGTTCTTTCTTGTAATACCTCAGTATTACTCTGTTAAATACTCTTACCATTTACACCTGACCATTTATTTATTTATTTTATAAATTGTTTAAAGAGAGAACATCACCAGCAGGATACAGATGTTGAAGTAAATAGAAGTTTGTAACCTAACCCTACCCCCCACTGCTACCCCTCCCTCTTGTCCCACATTCTTACTCGTCACTCCTACCCCATACTCCTACCCCTTACTCCCACCCCTTAATCCCACCCCTTATTCCCACCCCTTATTCCCACCCCTTGCTCCCACCCCTTCCTTCTACCCCTTACTTCTACCCCTTACTCCTACCCCTTACTTCTACCCCTTGCTTCTACCCCTTACTCCTACCACTTACTCCTACCACTTACTCATACCCCTTACTCCCACCCCTTGCTTCCACCCCTTGCTTCCACCCTCTTACTCGTACCCCTTGCTCCCACCCCCACCCCACCCCCACTGCCACCCCTCACTGCCACCCCTCTTACCCCACCCCCTTTACTCCCACCCCATCTCCCCACCCCTCAATCCCACCCCTTAATCCCACCCCTTCTTACTCCACGCCTGACTCCCCCCACCCCCCACTCCCACCCCCTTACTCCCACCCCTTACTCCCACCCCTTACTCCCACCCCTTACTCCCACCCCTTACTCCCACCCCTTACTCCTACCCCTTACTCCCACCCCTTACTCACACCCCTAACTCCCACCCTTACTCCCACGCCTTACTCCCATGCCTTACTCCCACCCCTTACTCCCACCACTTACTCCCACCCCCTTACTCCCACCTCTAACTCCCCAATCTTACTCCCACGCCTTTACTCCCACCCCTTACTCCCACCCCTTACTCCCACCCCTTACTCCCACCCCTTACTCCCACCCCTTACTCCTACCCCTTACTCCCACCCCTTACTCACACCCCTAACTCCCACCCTTACTCCCACGCCTTACTCCCATGCCTTACTCCCACCCCTTACTCCCACCACTTACTCCCACCCCCTTACTCCCACCCCACTCCCACCCCCCCTTACTCCCACCCCCTTACTCCCACGCCCATTTCCCACCCCCATCTCCCACCCCTTACTTCCCACCCCCACTTCACCCCTTACTCCCACCCATTACTCCCATCCCTTACTCCCACCCCTTACTCCCACCCCTTACTCCTACCCCTTACTCCCACCCCTTACTCCCACCCTTACTCCCACGCCTTACTCCCACCCCTTACTCCCACCCCTTACTCCCACCCCTTACTCCCACGCCTTACTCCCACCCTTCACTCCTACCCTTCGCTTCTACCCCCACTGTTACCCAACACTACGCTGGTAATTGAAGACATCATACATTTGTTCACTTAGACACCACTTATTATTCAGGACCTAATGGCTATAATATCAGAGTCATTATTCTTAACTCAACTTTATATATATATCAATTGTCAAAACCTTCACCACAAGAAAGAAAAGAACAGTCGGGTATGGCAGAAAATGTAATAAACGAACATGGAGTAAGACATCAAGCTCCATATTGTAAACAAGATCATCGTCATTGTTTATTTATTGCGAGGAAAAATATTGTTCGCAATATAATTATAAAAACTTTCTGTAATTCATTCTCTTCATTACACTAAAAGGAAATGAAGTATATAAAGAAAATAGTTTATAAATTACTAAAATAAAAATACGTATAAAAAAGTAAAATAACATCTATTGATGGAATAGAAAAGAATTATATCGTAAGTGGGTAAAAGATTTCTTGGGTAGGTTTTAGAATACAATAACTGTTTTCTGCATTACACCGATGGTTCCAAGTCAGAAATTATCCCTAAGTTTTGTGAATCAGTATTTACAGTTTTTCTTAAAGGGTGACTTAAGTTACGGTCACACGATCCCTTTGATGAGCAATTAATTTGGAGCAAGAAATTACGAGTAATTTCTTCCAAATGTGGTCACACGAGTGGCTCTTGGTTCAGTTACTACAGCAAGAAAAAAAAGTTAACGCCGCTGTGCGAGTAGAAGGGAGACGGAACATCACAACAACAATGCAGACGACGCAGCAGCTATCCTTGGTATTATTGTTATTATTAAAAAGAAATGAGAGAAAGCGAAAAAATACTATTGGGGACTCGTAAGTGGCTGGCGAGGAGGAGGAACGAGTGTTTAATATAGACTGGTTCAACTATTGTAGTTACAGTAGGGAGGGTTGTTAGTGTGTGGAGAATGACCGGCTGTATGGGCTTGTGTTTTGTAAACAAACACGCCAAAACACCACCCAAATAATAAACTCAGTATGTCGTAAAAAACTGTTTGTGCATTTTATACATAATGTTATTGATCTATGTTATATATAGCCAAGGTAAATACTCGATAAATAAGCTTCGTGTCATTAAATATGGTATTAACCGGGTTTTGAACCAATAATCTTGCTCGAAATAGTCAAGAAATTGACTATCACGATTGTCAATAAAAATGCTTCAAAAACTTGCTCGAATTTCTCGAAAATTGCTCGAAATAACTTTCCGGCAAGAAATTGCTAAAAAAAAAAATGCGCCCATGTGACCAGTGCTTTAAGAATTGTATGTTATCCTCATGGCATTGGAAACACACACACACACACCCCATACACAGTCACACACTCACCATGCACAATCACACACACCCATACACACACCGTACATGCACAAACCATACACACACACACACACACACTATACATACACACACCATACACATACACACACCATACACACATACACACACACACACACACACACCATGCACACACCATACAAACAAACAAACACACACCATATACACACACACACACACACACACACCATGCACACACACACCATGCACACTCACACACACACACACCATGCACACACACACCATGCAGACACACACACACACTAATTGTTTTAATTTAGTTCTTGGAACTCTTAAGTGGCAGCGCTTGATGTAAACACTTCTTGGCATTTTCTGTTTATCTAGTAGCAGGTATACACACAGATGTAATATGAGAAAATAAATTATGAATTCTGTCCAGGGAAGTGTTGTGAATATGACCTTGAGATAACACTTGTGTTAAGTGTGAATTTCCCTGTCTAGTGATATATCCAACTACTACTCTGGGCCGCGAGACAGTGGTAGTGATTACAGATTGCCCACGAGGGGGCTAGTTTATTGGGCACCCCCTTACATCCTGTGCAAGGTGAAGCGCAGAAGCGTTTACAGTGCCCAACTGGGAAGCATGTGGAGTTCATGCTTGCCTTTATGACTCATGCATTAAGGGCGTAAAAGGCCTGAAGGGTCATGGGTTTTGTCAGCAAGTTACATAAAGTGACAATGATGAGTGTGTGGGGGGAAAATTCCCGGTACAATTTATCTGTTTATGGCAAAGTGTGGCAGGTCCCTATTAATGTGAGCGGTGTTTACTGAATCAGCTGACCCTGGCTCGACCTTTTGAGAGACGCAAGCCAAGTGATCTAAGAGTCGTGAATAACATGGTGAATTACTTGGTGTTATTCATTTGGGTGAATATTTGTATAACTCAAAGGTGCTGTCACACACACACACACACACACACACATCACACGTGGCACACCACCAACACACAGTTTCTGAGAAGGAGTTTGAGATTGTATTTAACGAAGTCTTAACTGGGAAAATGTTGTATGGCTTTTGTTATGGGGTAAGTTCTGGCGTGAACATTAAGACTATTTTCATAATTTTTTGTAACTAATATTTTTATCTGCCTGGTACAATTATTTATTAATTTGTATTGTAAGTTATGTCTTGATAGTCGATGTAATGTAACAATTTATTTTTTGTGTTAATGTTCATATAGATTGGTTCAGTGTTGCGGCTCTGACTCGTCAACGATGTTAATAAGCTCTTGAGTACATACTGCTGGTGAAACTATGTTATATTAACAACACGACAGATAAGTACTATAATACCTTAACATTTAACAATAATTCAGCCTTAATTTAATTTTTTCACCAACTTAAGACACATAACCCAGAAGGAAGTAAGACGGGCAACATAACGCGGGATATCGTGGCTTCACTAAGTGCAAATTATGAAACTTGAGGTAACACATTATGGGAAAATGCGAGCCCTGCTAAGTGGTTCTCCTCAACATGGACGCAAACATCAGATGGACAAAGAAACAGAAGAACCCCGGATATACATTCATTTATTCTACAAAAAACTTACGTAAACGAGCGTTAAATACGTTTAAGTAATCACAGTTTACGAAGCTGAAGTCGAGATATTAGAAGATGAAGAAGACCTTAGCATATCAGTATACCCCACGACCGGCGCCAGGATGTTGAGTGTGCCATCAGGGTATATTAGCGCTGAGAGACGGGTGCTATCGTGGTATATTAGCATACCTTCACCCTGAATGGTATATCAAAAAGTACAGGATTTACTTCACAGATATTTAGTTATATCTATCGGTATATTATATAAATTATATCAATATATCTGTTTATACCAAATATGGCATCAGAGTATATCACCGTTTGCCATCATATTCTCTAAATAACCTCAAAGTATACCCCCCAATGTATACTATCATACACTATAAATGACACTGTAGTATGTTAGTATATAATCAGGGTATAACATAAATAATATCAGTATTGTTTAGAATATCATATATATTAAGCGTGAGGAATGGATGTATATGATTCAATATATCACAGTTACATAAAGCGGTATGTCAGCTCATCAGCATATCACTAGAATGACATCAGAGTATACGACACTATACTCCAATAAATACTGTCAGGTATCTAAGTATATCAGGGTAATCACTGAGAAGTGTCAGAACATATCAGCATATTCCTTGACTGGTAACAAAGCATATCAACATACTCAAAGTATAATCAATGTCTCCGGAATAAACAAGCCAGTGACAGCAGCATATATTTCTGAAAATCAGCTGTGAAATATGTTCAGAACAGCCCAAAGTACACTATAATACTAAGCAACATTTGAAATATACCAGTATACTTCTTAACAGTCAGGGAAAAAATCATTATACAGATTAGTGTCCTCGAAGCAGATCAACTTGTCTCCTGCTTTCTGGGGACCCATTAGTGGCATATCAGTATATCCAAAGAGACACATCGGAGTATATTACCATATATCCCAAGCGCCATGAAGGGATATCAACATACCTGAGTATATTAACTAGCTCTCATAGTCTTCCACTCTCTCTTAGATCCATCAGAATATGTCAGCATATCACCCTATCTTCTGAAGGTCCAGTTTACCTTGTTCCGAAAGTATGTCGAAGCATACTAACAGATCCCCTGAATGCCTTGAGAACATATCAGTATACTTCTAGGTTAATTCATATCATATCAGTATATCCCCTGAATCTAAAGTATAACTAACCTCATTTCAAATTATTATTAGAGTATGTTAACATATTCCCTTAGAAGCATACCAGCATATCTCTTATGTCATTGCAGTCAACCAGTATACGCTCAGAGATAGATGCAAGCATATCAGGGTATATTAGCATACCCTGTAAGAGAGATATGAGCCTAGCAACATAACCCAGTATATCAGCATACCCCATATGCTCTTATAGTACATCAGCACACCCTCTGAGAGACAGAACCATACCAACATATCAGAACATATTAGTATATCCTTTAGAGTGATATGAACATAATGGCATATCAGAGGACAAGAGTATATCAGCATAGTCTTTGAGGAGCATATCAGACCAACCTAGCATAAGCTCTTTAAGATAGATGGGAGCATATCTTAAATAGACTGGAACATACCAGAGCATATTAGCATATTAGCATATTAGCAAGGTGAGGAGGAGGAGGAGGAGGCAGGTGTCCACCGACCAGGTATGCCGATAGTCTGGTGATAATGTGGGTAAAACTGGTGTGTGTGTGTGTGTGTGTGTGTGTGTGTGTGTGTGTTCGTTCTCATGTTTATTTCTTGTAAGGTATGTGTCACCTAGCCGGCCATTTTGTTTACATTTTTCGGTCGCTCTAAAATACCATTAAAACAATATTGAGTATAAACGTTTGGCTCAACTGATGATCTCAAACATGTCCCAACTTTTTTTTGCCTCAACTCCACATTCTGTAACTCATTTAGGTAGATGTCCTTCACTACACATACACTGGACTATGTGTAATGTTGCAGCTAATGTGTTATCAAGATATTGCACATTATAAGTTCATGTGTGGTCATTATTATATCAAACGGAGGAATTTTAAAGAGCTATTACACCACCTGTATCATTAGTTGTCGCCAGGTGAAGGAATGTTTAGGTAGATTATATTTTATTTACTCTAATTAAAGTTTCAATACCTAAGACGTTCCACTATAAGAGTCTTTCAACCTCAGGTAAGGTCTAAAGACTTTCTACTCTAGGTCTTACACCCTGGAGTAGCTGTATCGTCCACATAGGTAATTACTCCACAAGGAACTACAAGTTACACCTTAATGTAATACTTCATTTACTGCCAAACTTTATGGGGAAATATTTTTTCACAAAGAATTTCAAGTTACAATTTCACATAATAAGTCACATTACAAACGTTCCTTCGGCTTGCAGTTAAACTTTGCAATGTCAAGATATTTTTTTCACTGCAGAGGAAAGTATCCGTCAGCATCATCACCACACACACACAAACACACACACACACACACACACAAAAAGACAAAACTCCTGTATCCAGATTCTCAAAAGTTTATAAATTAAATTCTTCCCTAAAATTAAACAGACAATACATCTATTTATCATAGAGTATGTGAACAATATCGACGCCATATTGGTTACCATCTTTGAGTTATATAATTAGTTAGCTTCATAGTGTTAATTATTTAGTTAAATAGGAAAAAATAATCTACTAGCGTGTATTGTGACCAAAATAAATCAACATTGTATTTACTTTCTCCTCCAGGGGGCACTAAGTCTAGAAAAATGACACAATTGACATCTACATAAAGTGACTGATCAAGGGTAGATATTGGCTACCTTTTGTGTTACTTTGAGGTCGTAAGAACACACAGAGCTGCTCTTAAGGATGTTTACCACAATACACCTCAACCAGTTTCAATTCACTAAGGTCAAACAATAAATCTGGTTCACAAGATACACCGTAAATTTTATTAGAATACAATAATCAATTACTGTATTATTGTATTGAGGCGAACTCTAGTCTTATGTAATTGTTAAGATGTGTTCTTAAGCCACGAAGGTAAACAAAAGGTATTCAATATCTGCCTTGGTTGGCGTGAAGTCATAGACTTGGTGCTTAAAGTCCTCCTCCTCCTGCTCTCGAAGTAGAGTAAGAAGGCCTCACCTGACCAAAATTGTTAATTAGATAGATTACCTGAAAGTGCTTCCTCCAGCTTATTTCAACTAATGGTTAACCCTAACGCTGTAGGAAGTTAAGTTAGGGTTCAGAGTTAGATTGAGGAGTAGAGTGGGGTAGGGTAGGGTAAGGAGTGAGGGTATGGGGTGATGGGTCAGGTCAGGTCAGGTCAGGCAGTGCCAGTGTGGTTAATCTTGAGGTTAAAGAAACTGAGGCTAATCTTCACATGAGCCAGTAAGACACTTTGACGGAGGCGGTTACGTACAACAGGAAAGCTCTGATAACATATAATGTACAGTATATACCGTTTAAGTTGCGTCAGCAACTCTATACACCACTTATTGACTTACTCATTCACTGCCGTAGAAATATTTATTTCTCTAACAGTTTTCTATATGGTTCCCAGTCATTATAATACGACCTTGTAAAATCAAATGATCTAAATTAAACTAAACTTATCCAAATTAAACTTATTAGCTAACAAATCCTTCTAAAACACGATATATGCAAATCAAAAGTTCTAAATTCAACTTAACTTATCGTAATATAACTATTATAACTAAACCATTTTAATTAAACCTAACCTAAACACCTCAAGTGCCCCAAACAGAAGGAAAAACGCCTTTAATATTATCGTGTAGGAGGCCCCTGTAACCCACTAACTCCAGGTAATGCATCTATATCAATCTACCTGCGTTAGAAGCTCTATACGTGGCTATGATCGTTACCCACTGCTGGAGAACATTTGTACTTCTATAATTACCCCTGGAGAAACAATGCACCAATTTACGATTTATTTATTTTATTTTTCATTTATTTTTTTATTCTTGGTCCATACTGTAAACATCGCCCGCTTGTGAGTCCCGTCAGCCATTTTGTTCTAACTTTCGGGGATTCTAAAATAAGCTATAAATAAATAAATAAATAAATAAATAAATAAATAAAACAAGCATCTTTTGTTTTTCTAACCCATGAGCTGTGAGTCTTCATTATATACTTCAACATTAATGTAAACTAAGGCTAGAGAGGGTGTGTACAGTACTAGTGGAGCCAAGACGAGAAGGTATTTCAAATCCATAAAGGGTTTTACAAGTGGAGAGTCTTACAAGTGGAGGGTCTTACAGGTGGAGAGTCTTACAAGTGGAGGGTCTTACAGGTGGAGGATTTTAATAAGGATAAATACAGCAAGTCTTACAGTTGAATCAGCCAAGTCGAGGAAAACTCTTAAGAGTCACGTAACTTCTACCTGGTGTTACCTGTAATCAAGCTAAGGTATATGTAAGAAGAATATTATCTCGTTACTATCCATTCCTTTTCCACTATCCTGCGAGGTGGTGTATTAATAGGCACAGATACTCATGATAAAGAAGGAATAAAGAGAAAGACGCAAGATACCTATAAAATGCGACAGAATATACCCACACATGCGTAATCCTAACCCATCCCAACCCAACCCAACCCTATCCTACCCCAGCTTCACCACAGTACACAAAGTCATTCTTGGTATCAGAATGACGCCTAAACACCCTGTATCGCCTAAGACACATTTGAATCGGATGGTTCGTTGACGGTTTTATTTCTTCGGTATAAACCAGAGAAGCAATTAGTTCGTGGGAACAGTGAGTCAAAATACTTCACATCAGCTTCGTTTACGACCTCCAGCTGATATTTACTTCTGTTGTCTATATCAATCACATTTTATAATGAAAACAAAAATATGGTTGGTTACTTAAAAATGAAAAAAAATCATACTTAGATACTCAGCAAAGAGAATATGTGGTCACGTAAAAATTTAGGTTTGATTTTTAACACATCCGTCATTTTAACCAGCACTGTAGATTAAGAGAAAATATGTAATTTGATATTTTTTCTGATGGGATAAAGGTGTGTTGTCCCAGAAAGTAAGAGAAAAAAATCACTTGAGAGGCATGGCGCTGCAGAGTGTCTAAGGTGATAAAAAGATCATGCTCTACCATTTTAGGTTTTCAAATTAGTTGCATTACATAAAATATCAAACTCATAAAAAGTTACAAAAGAGAACAGAACATCATAAGGCTCTCTACCCAGCTATTGTCAGCCGTCAATATGCTGATGTGCAACTACACAATGTTATTGGTGACTGTAATCCCAGGAAAATGATGCTCTTTTAAACTTGGTAACTGGAGCTGTAATGCCAGAAAATGCCAAATATGACAATCTATGTGCATATGAAGTTGGAAGACAAAATTATGAAAATGTTGTCAAGAAACGTATTGTTGGTCCATTGAGCATCTGGGAAAAGATGTCCAAGGTTAATCTTCTGTCGTGGAAAGCAGCAAATAAGACTTCAACCATCAAATTGCTATCACAAGTTTTAGAACTTAAGCAGGACATACAGTATATGCATCACAGAAGGGCAGCACTGTACATATCAAGTCACCATACACTGATGTGTTTGGCATATTAAAGCAGCCTCAACTTGGAGAAAATACAAGTATGAAAACAGGAACTGGTGAGCGACGACACATTGGTCAGAGAGCCTTACAGGTTTCCATGCCTTCACAGGATCTGACTGCATTGGAAAATTTGTTGGCAAAGGAAAGAAAGCATGTTGGAGCACTTTGATGAAATCTAACACAAAAGTCCTAGATGCATTCAAGATGCTAAGTAGACCAAATGCCCTCCAGCAGACATGTTTATTGGTCTAAAGGAATTTGTATTTAAGCTCTACTGTCCACGAATGACTTTCACTAAACTGTCATAACTTAGATGGCATCTCTTCAAGAAAACGCAGGCAGAAGCTGGAGAACTACCAGCGACTGCAGCAACTCTAAAGTATCATATATTGAGAGGAAGGTATCAAGCTCTTCTGTGGTCTTGTGATGCAGACAGTGAAATGCTTTCACAATTAGAGCATAGCTGGAAGATTGACAATGACTGTTTCATACTAGTAATATCAGACCAACCACCAGCTCCAGAAGCAATCACAGAACTTGTTAAATGTGGATGTGGCGTCAGGAAATGTGGATCATTGTCATGTTCTAGAAAGATGGAAAGAATAGCATGACATGCCGAGATGTAACTTTATCAAGCAGATGATGAAATGCTAAGCAGGGTGAAGGAATCTGTTTGTACTAGAAGGCGCTCTGATGACGAGGACTGGAAAGCATGTCGTAAATAATAACTTGACTTGTTTACGATGTATAACACTACAAACTTTTAATAAATATAAAACGGTGGTTCTAAGCTTTTCAGATAATGGTAATATGTATATGTTTAATTTCCAGTATTTGTCTTTAGCAAATAATTTTACTTACTGCAATCTCTTCTTTACCAGAGACAGGATGGCATATATGAGCAACCATGTTTGTAACACACTTATGATATTATAACAGCATTCATGATATATTATGTTAAATTGTAATCATATAATACTACATGTTCATAGGTTATTAGTCATGTTTTAAGTTAATTAGGACTTAATGGTAATACATCTGTGGTTCATTACGCCGCTCTTTAATAAAACTTCTTTAAAGGCATAAAACTTATAATAAACCGTTCAGAAAAAATGACACCACAGTTCCTTAACATAGTTTATAAGGATTATTATAATGTATGGTGTCAAAAATTAACATGAAATTTTTACGGGATTACTTAAGCTCCTACACTAAAACCTGCCGACCTAACCTAACCTTTTTTACCCACCTCTACCTGCTTACCTAACCTGACATAATCTAACCTAACCTGACGTAATCTGACCTAACCTGACATAATCTAACCTAACCTGACATAATCTAACCTAACCTGACATAATCTAACCTAACCTGACATAATCTAACCTAACCTGACATAATCTAACCTAACCTGACGTATCTGACCTAACCTGACATAATCTAACCTAACCTGACGTAATCTGACCTAACCTGACATAATCTAACCTAACCTGACGTAATCTAACCTAACCTGACATAATCTAACCTAACCTGACATAATCTAACCTAACCTGACGTAATCTAACCTAACCTGACAAAATCTAACCTAACCTGACATAATCTAACCTAACCTGACATAATATAACCTAACCTGACATAATCTGACCTAACCTGACATAATCTAACCTAACCTGACATAATCTAACCTAACCTCCCCGTCTGACATAAGCTAACCTAATCAAACCTAACTTTCCCACCTACCTAACATAACCTATCTACTTATTACCTACCTAACCTAACTTAACCCAACCTGACATAATCTAACCTAACCTATTGAAACTTAACTTAACCACCTACCTAATCTAACACCACTTTGTAATCTCTCTGTGCTACAGCTGACAGGATGAGTATGGGGGGCACAATAAACTAGCCTCTAAGTGGCAAAATTAACAAAACTAACCTAACCTAACCCAACCTGACTTAACCTAACCTGATCTGATCTATCCAACTTAAAAACTTAGAATATATAATAAAGCCGTTAGGTTAATTTAGGCTAAATATGGTTGATTCATATTTTGTTTTGACAGAAATTCCCGGCAAAATAACGTATCTATATTGAGAACCACCGCCATGTTGGTTCCACATTAACAAGACACGGATACACTACAGAATAACCCGCGTTCGTTTAACCTCAATTACTACAGTTTACTTTATAATCTTATTTCACAATCTTCACTACATCTCGCTTCACAATCTTCACTGCATCTCACTTCGCAATCTTCA
>NW_024712197.1:0-7771 GCF_018991925.1 Homarus americanus | reverse complement strand
GTGGTAGTAGTTGTAGTAGTAGTAGTAGTCTCGTGGTAGTAGTGAAGATGTGTGTGGTAGTAATAGAAGTAGTAGTAGTGGCAGTAGTAGTAGTCTCGTGATAGTAGTTAAGATGTGTGTGGTAGTAGTGTTAGTCTCGTGGTTGTAGTGAAGATGTGTGTGGTAGTAGTAGGAGTATTAGTAGTGGTAGTAGTAGTAGTATTAGTCTCGTGGATGTAGTGAAGATGTGTGTGCGTGTATAGTAGTAATAGTAGTAGTCACGTAGTGGTAGTAAAGATGTGTGTAGTAGTAGTAGTAGTAGTAGTAGTAGTGAAGATGTGTGTGTAGTAGTCTGTCTTTCTCTCTCCTTCGGCCGGCTTTGCTCTGCCTCAGGGGAACGAGAGCTTCTGCCCCTACTCCGACAACTGCTGCAGATATTGACTATGAGGCTACAGTCACTGAATGTCGCATAGATCTGCGGCTCAACTAATTTAACACAGATAGGATAGCTTCTTATGTATTAGGATATTTAACATTAAGGTAAATAAATGGTGGCGAAGGTGTGGCTATTGGGGGAGGCTGGAGGCCACGTTTTAAAAAAATAGTATTAGGATAGTTAATTTTAAGGTTATAAAATAGTGGCGTGATTAACAAGTTTCGTTACCCAGAAAATAGACTATATTTATTTCACATAACTTACATAACACATAAGCAAACATTACAGAACAAGAATATTCCATGTGTGTGCTTCAAATTAATGATTATCATTGAAGAGACAACACTACTGGTCTTGAGGGACACACCGAGGCCTTGAGGGACACACCAGGGCATACTGGGCCACGACTCAACGGTCTCACAGTTTCATCGTCCGTAAGTGTGAGCGGACTTTTCTGTCAGATGTTTGCAAATAGAGATCTTTTTTCTCATAGTCGAGAGCACAGCGGTAGTTCCTGAGGAATTCATGACCTATTATAAAGTCAAAGGTGCTCATGTCTCTCACCTTTATGTTCTCAGCCCTCAAGAAGGTTGACCCTTTCATATGGATCTCGACGTTGCTGGGGTTCACGCCCCACGATTCAAGATCTTCAGCGACGTGGGTGGCGACAATAAAGTCAGGCTCACCTGACTCTATCTTTATTTTCATTCGGGGACCCTCGCATGACGGGGTAAAATATGCGTTGGCATAGAGATACTGTGCCGCAGGAATAAATTGTCTCTTCCAGTATCCTGGCTTATTGTCCCTGATGTACAGTTCAGATTCTGGCTGCCATCTCTGGATGGTGCGAGTCTTTTGCAGGAGTGAACTGCCGATCTTGTTTTCAAAATTCTTACACGTTGAAGGGAGCACACGCGCTCTGCAGGTTATTTTGATGTCGTGGTTGAACTATATCTCAACATTATTAGCGCGACCAACCCGCATCTTCTGGTACTTTAGACCAGATTCATACACGGGCTGTCGTCGCCACCGACACTGTCGACCAAGGACTCCGACGCTGAGGGCAGACTCGTGGTTAAGGTCCACCATGCCCACCCCGGAGTCCACCAGGAACTGACAAGGCTCCTCGTTGATAGTGGTTGAAACGTGCTGTGATTCCGTCAAGCAGACAGGGATAGTGTCTATATCGCAAACGGGGAAGTCACAGGTTTGAGGCGCAGGATCAATATATAACCTAAAGGTGTTATCGGGGAGGTCCTCTAGTTCCCAGCACCACCTACGGACACATGGGCCACAACTCATTAAGTCCTTAAGGAACCAAAAGGGTCCTTTGTTCGCCAACCTTGCACTCCTACGAACACCAGCTGGCGGCACCACACGGGAGCGAAGGTGAATTGCTCCGCGCTCTGTCTTGCGGGGGAACTTCATAATGATTTTATGCTTCTCGTAAACTATACTGTTAGGTCTAGTTTAACGAGAGATTAACACTTGAAGACGGCAGTAAGAGGTATGTGTGTGTGTGTGTGTGTGTGCACAGTAGTAGTAGTAGTATCGTGGTAGTAGTGAATATGTGCGTGGTAGTAGTTGTAGTAGTACTAGTCTCGTGGTAGTAGTGAATATGTGTGTGATAGTAGTAGAAGTAGTAATAGTGGCAGTAGTAGTAGTCTCGTGATAGTAGTTAAAATGTCTCGTGGTTGTAGTGAAGATGTATGTGGTAGTAGTTGTAGTATTAGTAGTAGTAGTAGTGAAGATGTGGGTGGTAGTAGTAGTGAAGATATGTGTGGTAGTAGTAGGAGTAGTAGTAGTAGTAGTCTCGTGATAGTAGTTAATATGTGTGTGATGGTAGTAGTATTAGTCTCGTGGTTGTAGTGAAGATGTGTGTGCGAGTAATAGTAGTAGTCACAGTGGCAGTAGTAGTAGTAGTAGTAGTAGTAGTAGTAGTAGTAGTAGTAGTGAAGATGTGTGTAGTAGTCTGTCTTTTTCTCCTTCGGCCGGCTTTTGCTCTGCCTCTTTAGAACGAGAGTTTCTGCCCTTACTCCGACAACTGCTGCAGATATTGACTATGAGGCTACAGTCACTGAATGCCGTATAGATCTGCGGCTCAACTAATTTAACACAGATAGATAGCTTGCGTATTAGGATATTTAACATTAAGGTAAATAATGGTGGCGAAGGTGTGGCTATTGGGGAGGCTGAGGCCATTAGTTTAAAAAAAATAGTATTAGATAGTTAATTTGCTGGTTATAAAATAGTGGCGTGATTAACAAGTTTCTGCTACCCAGAAAATAGATTATATTTATTTCACATAACTTACATAACACATAAGCAAACATTACAGAACAAGAACACTCCATGTGTGTGCTTCAAATTAATGATTATCATTGAAGACACAACACTACTGGCCTTGAGGGACACACCAGGGCATACTGGGCCACGACTCAACGGTCTCACAGTTTCATCGTCCGTAAGTGTGAGCGGACTTTTCTGTCAGATGTTTGCAAATAGAGATCTTTTTTCTCATAGTCGAGAGCACAGCGGTAGTTCTTGAGGAATTCATGACCTATTATAAAGTCAAAGGTGCTCATGTCCCTCACCTTTATGTTCTCAGCCCTCAAGAAGGTTGACCCTTTCATATGGATCTCGACGTTGCTGGGGTTCACGCCCCAAGATTCAAGATCCTGAGCGACGTGGGTGGCGACAATAAAGTCAGGCTCACCTGACTCTATCTTTATTTTCATTCGGGGACCCTCGCATGACGGGGTAAAATATGCGTTGGCATAGAGATACTGTGACGCAGGAATAAATTGTCTCTTCCAGTATCCTGGCTTATTATTCCTGATGTACAGTTCAGATTCTGGCTGCCATCTCTGATGGTGCGAGTCTTTTCTAGCAGGGAACTGCCGATCTTGTTTTCACTACCATCATACTTTGGAGGCAACACACGCGCCCTGCAGGTTATTTAGATACCGTGCTAAAACTTTATCGCCACATTATTAGTGTAACCAACCCGCATCCGCTGGTACCTTAGACTGGACTCATACATGGGTTGTCGGGTCCACCGACACTGTCGACCGAGGATACCGACACTGAGGGCGGACTCGTGGGTCAGGTCCAACTTGCCCATCCCAGAGTCTACCAGCAACTGACAAGATTCCTAGTTGATGGTGGCGTTAAGGTGCTGTGAGTCGGTCAAGCAGACACGAATAGTTTTCATTTCACAAACGGGGAAGTTACTGGTCTGAGGCGCAGGATCCAGATAAAACCTAACGGTGTTCTTGGGGAGGTCCTCTAGTTCCCAACACCATCTACGGATACAAGGGCCACATGTAAAAAAGTCTTTAATTTTAGAGAAACAGCTTTACTTAGCCAACCTTGCACTCCGACGAACACCTGGTGCCGGAACAACACGGGAGCGAAGGCCCAATGGACCGCGCTGTGTCTTACGGGGGAACTTCATAGCTTTAGTTACTTCTCTCGTAAACTATAATGTTTGGCTTACTCTAACGACTTAACACTTGAATATTTATAGTAAGAGCTATGTGTGTGTGTGTGTGTACAGTAGTAGTAGTAGTAGTGAAGATGTGTGAAGTAGTAGTAGTTCGTATTAGTAGTGAAGATGTGTGGTAGTAGTAGTAGTAGTCTCGTGGTAGTAGTGAAGATGTGTGGTGGTATTAGTAGTAGTCTCGTGGTAGTAGTGAAGGTGTGTGGTAGTAGTAATAGTAGTCTCGTGATAGTAGTGAAGATGTGTGGTAGTAGTAGTAGTCTCGTGATAGTAGTGAAGATGTGTGGTAGTAGTAGTAGTCTCGTGATAGTAGTGAAGATGTGTGGTAGTAGTAGTAGTCTCGTGATAGTAGTGAAGATGTAAAAGTGTGTATAGTAGTAATAGTAGTAGTCACGTAGTGGTAGTAAAGATGTGTGTAATAGTAGTAGTAGTAGTAGTAGTAGTAGTAGTAGTAGTAGTAGTAGTGAAGATGTGTAGTAGTCTGTCTTTTCTCCTTCGGCTGGCTTTGCTCTGCCTCAGGGAACGAGAGCTTGCCCCTACTCCGACAACTGCTGCAGATATTGACTATGAGGTTATTAAAGTCACTGAATGCTTTCTATGATCTGCGGCTCAACTAATTTAACACAGATAGGGATAGCTTATGTATTAGGATATTTAATATTAAGGTAAATAAATGGTGGCGAAGGTGTGGCTACATAGAGTGCTGGAGGCCACGTTTTTAAAAAAATAGTATTAGGATAGTTAATTTTTAAGGTTATAAAAATAGTGGCGTGATTAAAAAGTTTCGTTACCCAGAAAATAGACTATATTTATTTCACATAACTTACATAACACATAAGCAAACATTACAGAACAAGAACATTCCATGTGTGTGCTTCAAATTAATGATTATCATTGAAGACACAACACTACTGGCCTTGAGGGACACACCGGGGCCATGAAGGACACACCAGGGCATACTGGGCCACGACTCAACGCTCTCACAGTTTCATCGTCCGTAAGTGTGAGCGGACTTTTCTGTCAGATGTTTGCAAATAGAGATCTTTTTTCTCATAGTCGAGAGCACAGCGGTAGTTCCTGAGAAAACCATAACCTATTATAAAGTCAAAGGTGCTCATGTCTCTCACCTTTATGTTCTCAGCCCTCAAGAAGGTTGACACTTTCATGTGGATCTCGACGTTGCTGGGGTTCACGCCCCACGATTCAAGATCTTTAGCGACGTGGGTGGCGACAATAAAGTCAGGCTCACCTGACTCTATCTTTATTTTCAATCGGGGACCCTCGCATGACGGGGTGAAATATGCGTTGGCATAGAGATACTGTGACGCAGGAATAAATTGTCTCTTCCAGTATCCTGGCTCATTGTTCCTGATGTACAGTTCAGATTCTGGCTGCCATCTCTGGATGGTGCGAGTCTTTTGCAGGAGTGAACTGCCGATCTTGTTTTCAAAATTCTTACACGTTGAAGGGAGCACACGCGCTCTGCAGGTTATTTTGATGTCGTGGTTGAACTATATTTGAAGATTATTAGCGCGACCAACCCGCATCTTCTGGTACTTTAGACCAGATTCATACACGGGCTGTCGTCTCCACCGACACTGTCGACCAAGGACTCCGACGCTGAGGGCAGACTCGTGGTTAAGGTCCACCATGCCCACCCCGGAGTCCACCAGGAACTGACAAGGCTCCTCGTTGGTAGTGGTTGAAACGTGCTGTGAGTCCGTCAAGCAGACAGGGATAGTGTCTATATCGCAAACGGGGAAGTCACAGGTTTGAGGCGCAGGATCAATATATAACCAAAAGGTGTTATCGGGGAGGTCCTCTAGTTCCCAGCACCACCTACGGACACATGGGCCACAACTCATTAAGTCCTTAAGGAACCAAAAGGGTCCTTTGTTCGCCAACCTTGCACTCCTACGAACACCAGCGGGCGGCACCACACGGGAGCGAAGGTGAATTGCTCCGCGCTCTGTCTTGCGGGGGAACTTCATAATGATTTTATGCTTCTCGTAAACTATACTGTTAGGTCTAGTTTAACGAGATTAACACTTGAATATTTATAGTAAGAGGTATGTGTGTGTGTGTGTGTGTGTGTGTGTGTGTGTGTGTGTGTGTCTGTGTGTGTGCACAGTAGTAGTAGTAGTATCGTGATAGTAGTGAATATGTGCGTGGTAGTAGTTGTAGTAGTAGTAGTAGTCTCGTGGTAGTAGTGAAGATGTGTGTGGTAGTAATAGAAGTAGTAGTAGTGGCAGTAGTAGTAGTCTCGTGATAGTAGTTAAGATGTGTGTGGTAGTAGTGTTAGTCTCGTGGTTGTAGTGAAGATGTGTGTGGTAGTAGTAGGAGTATTAGTAGTGGTAGTAGTAGTAGTCTCGTGATAGTAGTTAAGATGTGTGTGGTAGTAGTAGTATTAGTCTCGTGGATGTAGTGAAGATGTGTGTGCGTGTATAGTAGTAATAGTAGTAGTCACGTAGTGGTAGTAAAGATGTGTGTAGTAGTAGTAGTAGTAGTAGTAGTAGTGAAGATGTGTGTGTAGTAGTCTGTCTTTCTCTCTCCTTCGGCCGGCTTTGCTCTGCCTCAGGGGAACGAGCGCTTCTGCCCCTACTCCGACAACTGCTGCAGATATTGGACTATGAGGCTACAGTCACTGAATGCCGCATAGATCTGCGGCTCAACTAATTTAACACAGATAGGATAGCTTCTTATGTATTAGGATATTTAACATTAAGGTAAATAAATGGTGGCGAAGGTGTGGCTATTGGGGGAGGCTGGAGGCCACGTTTTAAAAAAATAGTATTAGGATAGTTAATTTTAAGGTTATAAAATAGTGGCGTGATTAACAAGTTTCGTTACCCAGAAGATATATTACATTTATTTCACATAACTTACATAACACATATGCGAACTTTACAGAACAAGAATATTCCATGTGTGTGCTTCAAATTAATGATTATCATTGAAGACACAACACTACTGGCCTTGAAGGACACACCGGGGCCTTGAAGGACACACCGGGGCCTTGAGGGACACACCGGGGCCTTGAAGGACACACCGGGGCCTTGAGGGACACACCGGGGCCTTGAAGGACACACCGGGGCCTTGAAGGACACACCGGGGCCTTGAGGGACACACCGGGGCCTTGAAGGACACACCGGGGCCTTGAGGGACACACCGGGGCCTTGAAGGACACACCGGGGGCAGCAAGCCTATCGATAAAACAGGAGGAGGCAAACTACAGGACACTGAACTAAGCTTTGTCCCAGTAGGGTCAGAGACTCTGGGAACCTGGTGCACCAGTGGGTTGAAGTTCCTGAATAAGCTGGGCTCTAGACTTATTGAAACAACCAGAGATATTCCAGAGCACCGAGTTACCTGTTCTAGCGCCCCAGCATAATGATCCACGGGAAAATGCTTTCTGCAGAGTGGGTTCTCGTCCCTCGCATGAGAAGCTCAATGGAGTCTTTAAATTGTAATATGTAATAATATCTGTAAATAAAAATAAATGAGAATAAGTTAAGTACTGCAGCTAAAGTGGGGGGGAGGGGGGGGGGAGTAGAAGACAACTTCTTTTCACAGTTCAGGGGAAAATGATGCCGATTTACCGTGAACGATCTTTATTCTCTCCTCGGTGGTGAATATACTGTACACACCAGAGAGTGAGTGCTGGGAAGTACTGCCTCATTGTGTATAATTCTCACACGGAATGAGATATTACAATGGAACAAAAAACAGACACCGGGACTGAACTTTAATCTTATGTTGGACATAGTTACTTCTCGATATAATCACTCTTGTCCTCCACACACTTTTACTGATCTTGATGCCGTCATGCTAGAACTCTGTATCTTGTTGACGGA
>NW_024712196.1:0-10517 GCF_018991925.1 Homarus americanus | reverse complement strand
ATTGTTGAGTCTGATTTTGCACTTGTTGCTGATAGCAGCGTGAGGGCCTTTACAGTTGCAGCATTTAGTTATCGTGGCAGTGCAGTTTCGGTATGAGTGGCCTTGATTGGCACACTTTGAGCAAGTTATTGTGTTACTGCAACGGTTGGTGTTGTGCCCGAATTGGTAGCAATTGAAACATTGGTGTACTTGTATGAAGTGTTGGAATTCAATGTCTCTTGAGGGGATGATATTGCTGCCGATTTTAATTCCGTATGATTTTAATTTGATGGCGTCAGTTTGAGTAGCCGTAGTGATTTTTAACATGGGGAGAGTTCCCATCCGGGCTGCATATGTCATTTGGGGGGTGTTTTGTGAGTTGAGTTCTGTCAATAGGTTAGGGTTGTCAAGGATCTGAGGGATGACTTTTCTACATATGAGGGTGCATTTTGCGCGGTATTCGGGTGAACTGAGGACCGTTAGGCCATTGTCCCTCAGTCTGTTGTTCATTGCTGGGGAGTGGAATAGGTCGGCATCTTCATCAGTTTGTACAAATATCTTGATAATGTCGTCATTAGTGAAGGAACGGATCTGAAATATACAGGTCAGCTGGAAAATAAGTGAGGCGAGGTCCATGCACGGTTGGATGGTACGGTCCACTTTAATTTTAATTGAAGGCATGTTAACTGTTTGAATTGGAGATTTATGGAGATCTCCCCTAACAGTCCCTAATTTCCTGCGCCCCTCACGTAGGGGAGGCCCTGCACTATCACAAGGGTCCCCAGGCGTATCGGCAGGCTGTGCTGACCCTCCACCCTTCACACAAACACGCACTAGCGAGGTGTGGGGACAGAGGGCGTTTCCAGACGAATACTCCCCTGTACGTCAGCTGACAGGGGAATAGGTCCTTTCACGGCACGGAAGAGAAGGATTAGAGTAGAAGAAAAAGGTCTGAAAACTCACTGCCGACTCTCTCTTCACACCAAGCCCCTCAGCAGCATTCGGGGTTCCTAAGGGAGGTCCGATACTGTAGGAGAGGCTCAATGTGTTGATCGAATCAACAGAATTGTCAGGTGGAGAAATGATGTCAGGTGCTTTGGTTTTCCAAGGTACGTGGGAAGGTGGGATAGGTCCAATGACTAGCCAATCAGCTGAGTCTGTTCCTTCTCCGACTTCCACTTCGCTCTGTGGCTGACTGCTACTGCTCCTGACTGCGACTGCTCCCGACTGCGACTGGCGACTCACTGACTGCGTACAGCCGATCGATCGAAAATGCTAGTGACAGGGGGGAAGGAGGTTCAGGAGAAGAATAAAGGGAGGATTGAAGTGAATTTTAGGAGGAGAGGACAGATGCAGTGGCTAAACACCGCTTGCGTGAGGGATTATAAGATGGGGGCAGCAGCAACAACTCGCCTGGACGCGGCAGGGAGGCGACAAGACAAAGCCAGGCTAGCGTCAGGTCAAGCGTCAGGTGCGTGTTGGGTTGGGCAATGGATGTTCAGTGCTTGGTCGGCTTGATTGTGTTTTGGTTTCTTGTGTGGAGGAGATGTCTTGGTCTTCTTAGCTTGATGTCGATTTTCTTCTCACTCTCCTCCTCTTCTTGCTCTCTTGAAGTGTCCATTCGTTTGTGTTTGGGTCTTGTTGTTCGTCTTCCTCGTGTATTAAGTCCTCATAGGTGTGGAAGAAGTCAGAGAGGGTGAGGTTGACCACGTGGGCTTCAGCTCCACGGGCCACGTGGTGTTCTTGGTTCTGTGTGGTGGGCGTCTTCTCTTGAGTTTTCTTTTCTTGGTTTTTCTTTTCTGCTGGTTTTTTCTTTTCTTGGGAGCGTACAGCAAGGAGGGCCTCTTTGTAGCTCAGTTTTTTCTCAAGACGAGCCTTGGCTACTCTGCATTCCTCCTTCCATCTGGGGCAGGTCCGGTCGGCGGAGGAGTGTGGGCCACCACAGGCAGCGCATTTTTTCTCTGTGTTGGGGCAGACCGTGTAGCGTTGTCCAGGGCTGCCACACATGGAGCAGGTGTCTTCCTGCGCCTCACACTTGTTTACAGTGTGTCCATAGTGCTGGCATTTGTAACACCGTTTCGGTCTGCAGTAGGGCTTGACTGGCATAGTTACCCACGCCAGTTGAGCTTCCTTGGGTAGGGTGGAGTGGTGTCCGATGAGGGCAGTGGTGTCGGACAGCTTCTTCACAACTTGGAGCTGCTGCTCCTTGAGGAGCTCACTCAGCTCTGCTTTGTCCATGTGGGCAATTTCGGCGTGGGAGCCTAGAAGAAGAACTAGAAAAATGCTAGTGACAGGGGGGAAGGAGGTTCAGAGGAAGAATAAAGATAGGATGGAAGTGAATTTTAGAAGGAGAGAACAGGTGCAGTGGCTAAACACCGCTTGCGTGAGGGGGTAGGCAAAATGCCCGTGAGGGTGCAACAACAACAATCAGGACGAGGCAGAGGGAGGGCGGGAGCAGGTCCGGGCAAGCAAAGGGCCAACGCGGGTGCTCTGGTTGTCGTCTAGCTTAGGCAGTGTTGGCAAAGCGGAGGAAGAACCGCCCCGCCACGGCGGCGGTGCAAGCCGAGAAGCGCAGGTGGACGGACGCACAGGCCACACACGAACAAATTAACAGAGAAGGTGAAAACATGGAAATTTTGCTAGTCGTAGGGTTGTTTGGAGAAAGAAGAAGGTAAAGTCTTTGAACTATGTCAAAGAGGAACAGAGCGAGTTGGAGGAAGGGTTTTGAATCTTTGAGCTTGAAATGTCAAAGTATTCATAGTAAGGAAGGATGAACGTATCGTAGGAGAGTTTTTAGTAATAGCAGCAGACAGATTTGAGCTTTTTTGTCCAATTATGAACGGAGACGAGAATTAAATATAGGCTGAATGGTTTCAGTCTTGAGTTAGGTCGATTTTATTGAGAATTGGATGTCACAGACGTTGGGTATGTTTTGATTTGTTTCTGAGAGTTGTGGGTCTTTCAGCTATGTCAAGGTGGGAGGGGGGTGTTTGGTCTGTTTAGTATGGAGGGATTTCTGTCTCTGAATCTGCGTGGGAGTATGATGTTGTCGAAATAATCCTCCCATTGAGGGTAATTAGTGAGGAGTGATTCTATTTGTTTGTCACCTAGTTGTCTCCAGTAGATGTTAAGTGGGGGGACGGAGCTGAGTTCATGTAGATGACTATTTCGGGTGAAGGATGACCAGTGTGTGTTATGGATGAATCTTAGTGCTTTGTTTTGAATGACTTGAAGTTTCTTGGCGCTTGATGGTGGTGCTAGCTGGAGTGTGTTGGGTGCATAAGTCAATAGTGGGCGTATGAGGGCTTTGAATAGGTGTGTTTTGGTTTTGATTGATGCGGTTCTGAATCTGTATATATTCCCGAGTGTTTTGTTTGCGATCAAAGCCTTCATATTGGTGTGTAGTGTCATGGTGAGGGTGTCGTTGAATGTGACTCCTAGGATTGTGTTTGTTCGTTTGATAGTTATAGGTGAAGGGTAGGCGATGTAGGGGTTTAGGTAAATGTGACGTGGTTGTCGTCTTTTGGTGCCAAAGTAGGTGATTTGTGCTTTGTTCGGGTTGGTTTGTATTCGCCATCGGAGTTCCCATTGTGTAACTTGTTCGAGTTCCCTGTTAGCTTTGTCTGTTAGGTGATCAAGAGTTCTGTGTCTGACTAGTTGGGTTACATCGTCGGCGTACTGTATTGTCAGAGAGTCGATGTGTAAGGGGTCGGGTAAGTCGTTTGTGTAAAGAATGTATAGTGTTGGGGACAGGACTGATCCTTGTGGGACTCCTGCATGCAGTGTGAAGTGGTCAGAGTAGGCAGGTGTGACTTTTATCCTCATTTTTCTGTCTGTTAGGAAGTTACATAGTAATTGTTGTGATTTTTGAGGGAGGTTAAAATTGGTGCATATCTTGTACTTTAATCCATCGTGCCAAACTGTGTCGAAGGCTTTTTGTACGTCTTTTGTAATGAGTGCTATCTTGTATGCATCTTTGTTCATGTGGAGGTAGTTTGTGATTATATTGAGTTCGTCTTGAGTTGAGTGGTGTGCTCTGAAGCCGAACTGCTTGTAGGACAGTAGTTGTTCATCTTCAAGGTGGTATCTGAGGCGGGTGTTATATAGTCTTTCAAAAGTTTTGCCTAAGACTTCTAGTATGCTGATCGGTCTGTAGTTTTGAGGATCTGTTGGGTTTTTGTTTGGTTTAGGTATCATGACGGCTGTGGCTGTCTTAAAGAGCTTTGGGAAGTATCCTGTAGCCAGTTGGGTGTTGTAGAGGTATGTAATGGCTGTGATTGTTTCTCGGGGCAGGTGCTTCAGGATTGCTTGACCAATATTGCTGTCACCTGGTGTTTTCTTTTTGGTTTTTTCCAGTGCTTGTGCGACTTCTGTTGGGGTGAAAGGAGCAGTGAGGGTGTGGTCCTGTGTGAGAGTGGAGGTATCTATTGTGTTGTCAGGAGTTGTTCTGTCGTGAAGTGTTTGCATGTGTGTGGTGATGTTGTTTATGTGGTTTAAGATGTACCTTTGTTGTGTGGGGGGGTGTGGGTGGAAAATGTGTTCCCAGTGTTGTTTTAGTGTTTGTGCTACGTCGGCTGGCTCATTGATTTTCCTACCATTTACTAGCAGGTGATCAAAGGGGAGTTTCGCAGTTCCTTTCAGCTTGGCGATCCTTTGCCAAAATTCTCGGGGGTTATGTGTTCTGTGTTCTTGGGCAGCCTATACGAGTTTTGCCCAGTGAACCTCATGATCTTGACGGAGGCTATGGATGATGTGTGTTCTTAGTGTGGAGATGTCTGTGGAAACTGGTGCTAGGTTAAGTTTGTTTAGTTCGAATCGTGTCCTGTAGCAGTGAAGTAGGCGTTGAGTTCTTATGGAGGGTGTGAAGGAGTATTTTTTCTTGAACCGGTGTTTAGGAATGTGGGTATCTGCTATGGCGGTGATAGTGTTGAAAAGGTGTGTCCAGGTTTCCTCAATCCTCCTAGTGGGTTGGTGTTCGAGGTTGAGAGTGTATTGTTGTTCAGAGAGTGTTTTCTTGAAGGCATCCCAATCTGCGTGTTGATACTGGTATTGAGGTGAGGTTGCTGGGAGGAGGATGGGATTGTTGGAGAGGTGAAGAGTGATGGGAATGTGGTCTGAGCCTGATAGGGGGCCGGGAGTGATGTAGTGTTGGAATTGGAGGGCAGGGGTGTTGGTGATGACGATGTCTGGAGTGCCTTTGCCGTGAGCAGCGTAGAATGTGGGGAAGAAAGGGCCAATGTGGTGAAGGTTTTTGTGAGTGACCAAAGCGTGTAGTTGTTGGCCAAGGGGGTCGATGCGGTTGTGTTGGAATGCGGTGTGGTGTGCATTGAGGTCGGCCATTAGTATTACAGGTAGGTGTGAGTTGTTAAAGATGGAGTTTAGGTCTGTGAAGGGGATACGCGAGTTAGGTCTTGAGTATGTTGTGCAGATGATAATCTGTCCGTGTTGAGTGTAGATCTTGGCGGCCATGAAGTGTTTGAAAGCAAAGTTGGTGATGAATTCGTGTTTCATGGAGGATCTGATGAGGATTGCAACGCCCTCGAATAGTTCGTGGGGTGATTGTCTGCTTGTGTAGCCGAAGTGCTTGATTTTGGAGTTCATCGTAGTCGTGTGGGAAAAGTCAGGTGTAGGCAAGGTCAAGGTGGAGGGGTCGGGAGGTTTTCGACTGATTACTCCGGGGGGTGAGGTAACAGTAGGTTGGTGAGATAAGTCAGGTGTGGGCATGGCAGAAGTGGAGGGGCGGAGGGAGATTGCAGTGGCTTCTCTGGGGGGAGGGGGTGGCATGCTGGTCCGGTCGGGGATGGGGGCAGTGGGGAAGATGAGGTCGGGACCGGTTCTGAAGGAATCAGGAATGTGTATGGTAGGGAGGCCGTTCTCCCTCAAACCATCAATTGCCAGTTTCAGAAAAAGAGACCTGTTTCCGTTGCTAAGGGTATGTGCCAGAAGTATGATGGTGGTGATTTTTGCATCCATGTCGGAGGAGGGTGGGGGGGCGGTCACGTTGTTGGTCCAGCAAGTGCGGGTGGGGAGGGCCGAGGCAGTAGGGAGTGAGTGGTGGGGAGGTGGAGGTGGTGCTGTAGGAGGTGAAGGTCGGCGGGGAGGGAGTGGTGTTGTGCTATTGTCGAGTCTAATTTTGCACTTGTTGCTGATAGCAGCGTGAGGGCCTTTACAGTTGCAGCATTTTGTTACCGTGGCAGTGCAGTTTCGGTATGAGTGGCCTTGATTGGCACACTTTGAGCAAGTTATTGTGTTACTGCAACGGTTGGTGTTGTGCCCGAATTGGTAGCAATTGAAACATTGGTGTACCTGTATGTAGTGTTGGAATTCAATGTCTCTTGAGGGGATGATATTGCTGCCGATTTTAATTCCGTATGATTTTAATTTGATGGCGTCAGTTTGAGTAGCCGTAGTGATTTTTAACATGGGGAGAGTTCCCATCCGGGCTGCATATGTCATTTGGGGGGTGTTTTGTGAGTTGAGTTCTGTCAATAGGTTAGGGTTGTCAAGGATCTGAGGAATGACTTTTCTACATATGAGGGTGCATTTTGCGCGGTATTCGGGTGAACTGAGGACCGTTAGGCCATTGTCCCTCAGTCTGTTGTTCATTGCTGGGGAGTGGAATAGGTCGGCATCTTCATCAGTTTGTACAAATATTTTGATAATGTCGTCATTGGTGAAGGAACGGATCTGAAATATACATGTCAGCTGGAAAATAAGTGAGGCGAGGTCCATGCACGGTTGGATGGTACGGTCCACTTTGATTTTAATTGAAGGCATGTTAACTGTTTGAATTGGAGATTTATGGAGATCTCCCCTAACAGTCCCTAATTTCCTGCGCCCCTCACGTAGGGGAGGCCCTGCACTATCACAGGGTTCCCCAGGCGAATCGGCAGGCTGTGCTGTCCCTCCACCCTTCACACAAACACGCACTAGCGAGGTGTGGGGACAGAGGGCGTTTCCAGACGAATACTCCCCTGTACGTCAGCTGACAGGGGAATAGGTCCTTTCACGGCACGGAAGAGAAGGATTAGAGTAGAAGAAAAAGGTCTGAAAACTCACTGCCGACTCTCTCTTCACACCAAGCCCCTCAGCAGCATTCGGGGTTCCTAAGGGAGGTCCGATACTGTAGGAGAGGCTCAATGTGTTGATTGAATCAACAGAATTGTCAGTAGGAAAATGGCGGTTAGGAGCTTGGGTTTTCCAGGGTACGTGGGAAGGTGGGATAGGTCCAATGACTAGCCAATCAGCTGTGACTGTTCCTTCTCCGGCTTCCACTTCGCTCTGACTGCTACTGCTCCTGATTGCGACTGCTCCCGACTGCGACTGGCGACTCACTGATCATGTGAAGTACAGTCGATCGATCGAAAATGCTAGTGACAGGGGGGAAGGAGGTTCAGGAGAAGAATAAAGGGAGGATTGAAGTGAATTTTAGGAGGAGAGAACAGATGCAGTGGCTAAACACCGCTTGCGTGAGGGATTATAAGATGGAGGCAGCAACAGCAACTCGCCTGGACGCGGCAGGGAGGCGACAAGACAAGGCCAGGCTAGCGTCAGGTCAAGCGTCAGGTGCGTGTTGGGTTGGGCAATGGATGTTCAGTGCTTGGTCGGCTTGATTGTGTTTTGGTTTCTTGTGTGGAGGGGATGTCTTGGTCTTCTTAGCTTGATGTCGATTTTCTTCTCACTCTCCTTCTCTTCTTGCTCTCTTGGAGTGTCCATTCGTTTGTGTTTGGGTCTTCTTGTTCGTCTTCCTCGTGTATTAAGTCCTCATAGGTGTGGAAGAAGTCAGAGAGGGTGAGGTTGACCTCGTGGGCTTCAGCACCACGGGCCGCGTGGGCTTCAGCACCACGGGCCACGTGGTGTTCTTGGTTCTGTGTGGTGGGCGGCTTCTGTTGAGTTTTCTTTTCTTGGTTTTTCTTTACTGCTGGTTTTTTCTTTTCTTGGGAGCGTACAGCAAGGAGGGCCTCTTTGTAGCTCAGTTTTTTCTCAAGACGAGCCTTGGCTACCCTGCATTCCTCCTTCCATCTGGGACAGGTCCGGTCGGCGGAGGAGTGTGGGCCACCACAGGCAGCGCATTTTTTCTCTGTGTTGGGGCAGACCGTGTAGCGGTGTCCAGGGCTGCCACACATGGAGCAGGTGTCTTCCTGCGCCTCACACTTGTTTACAGTGTGTTGTTACGAACCCCTCCACCCCGCACTACGAACCACGCCATCTATTGTCCTGATCTACCTACCCAGCACCACGAGCAACGCCATCTAGGGACGAGACACGAGTATGACTCGTCTTAGTTACCACTCCGAGGTTTCCCTTCTCCATATCCTGGGTTGCGTCACCTCCTCAAAGTCTTCTTTGTCAGCTCCAATTCGAGGAGAGGGACTTGGCTCTGGGAAGTGACCACAGGATCATCTATCCTCTAAACCTACGTGCAGTGACTACCTACCGTCTTCTACAATACTCAGCCTTACTCGTCAGCCATCTCAGCTCCTCACTTAAGTATTTGTATCTTGTATTGCCTCCCCCACGTCCACTTGCTTCACGATTGTTTTATGTTTTATTAATATGTATATACTGTTAATGTTTAGGTTAAGTTTGGTTAAGGGTAATTTATAAGCTGATTGTTTTGTTAAGGAATTTATGGTACTTTATTATACACAACGAAAACTCGCATCCTTTGTCTACCCTTTTATAGTCCGATTGTCTTTGTTTTTTTATTGTTGTTACCTGTTGGGATCTGGGTAGACGTATAACTATATTCTAAATCCCCAACTCGTAACAGTGTCCATAGTGCTGGCATTTGTAACACCGTTTCGGTCGGCAGTAGGGCTTGACTGGCATAGTTACCCACGCCAGTTGAGCTTCCTTGGGTAGGGTGGAGTGGTGTCCGATGAGGGCAGTGGTGTCGGACAGCTTCTTCACAACTTGGAGCTGCTGCTCCTTGAGGAGCTCACTCAGCTCTGCTTTGTCCATGTGGGCAATTTCGGCGTGGGAGATTACACCCAGCTTCAAGTTGTCCCACATGAAGGCAAACATTTTAAAAGGAATGCCGTTGATGTCTGGGATCTCCGCGAGCTGTGCGGGCACGCCCTTCTCGACGAAGGTGATCTTGATGTCACCATGGAGCTTTAGACGTTCTACCTTGGTGACCCCCACGATCCCATTAGCTTCGAAAAACTTCTGGAGAACTAGGAGGTTTAGTTTCTTGGGGCAGGTCGGCGTGTCCGGACGTATCCGCGCCACGTTAACAAACTCGTAACCGTTCATGGTGAGGGAGAGAGAGTGTCTGTGGCTTCGCCCACGGTTTGGTGGGAGTAGGTGGCGTGCTGTGGACGCAGCGGTAGTATCGTTCATCCAAGGCCGTCCCTCCCTCTTGGAGGTGGGGCGTAGCTTGCGGATGACGCATGCGGCACTCGTGGCCAATGAGGTGGCCACTGAGGTGGAGAATGTCTGTATATAAGCCCGCCCGCCGACGTGCCTTTTCGGGAAACGATTGCCGTCAAGCAGCCCCCAAGGCACCCATCACCACCACCAGCTCACCTCCAACGACACTGCCAAAATTCCGGATCACGAAAACGGACGCAAAAACAACATATGCCGCCGTCACAGAGATGGAAAAGCAAAACCCACTGGCCAAGTTCTCAGTGCGGCCCAACCTAAAGGGGGAGATGATTATTCACCCCAAAGACAAGGACTCTGCCACCACCCTCGACACTTACCTGCAAAACACCACCACCGTTGCGTCAACAAAGCTGGACCCCGCCCAGAAACTGATGAAGTCGGTAGTCCTTCGGTACCCAAAGGAACTACCTCTCGAACCCCTGGAGAACCACCCGAAGATCTTAAAAGCCGAGAGATGCTCTCCCCTGTCCGACAAGACGGCCACCACAAAACAAGTGCTCATAACGCACTACGGTTCACCCCCCAGCACCATAGACCTCAAAACCTGGGGGATCTACGAAGTGAGGCCCTTCGTCCCAGAGCCCCTGCGGTGCTTCAGATGCCAGAAATACGGGCACCATCAGACAAGGTGCACGTACAAAATATACAAGTGTGCCAACTGCGGGGGCAAACACCACGCCTGGAACCCTGGATGCTCCGAGAGGACAAAGAGGGTCCAGGCAAACCGACCAGCAGCAAGACCGGCCCCCACCGCCTGCACACCAGCCCCACCAAGTACCTTCGTGTGGGGAACCCAAAGGCCAAAACAACAAAGCCAACCTCCTCAGCCGGTCAACACCCAAAGTGCAGCCCAGTTTCCTGGCCTCACTACGGCCACACCTCAGCCACCCAAGCAGCAGACAACGACAACCACGAAAAAGACAAAAGAAGCACACACCAAGGCACCAGAAGGGATGATACACGTATCAGACCAAGCCAAGGTACTGACAACCTTCGCGGAGGGCCTAGCCGGACTACTGGGCCACAAGATCCAACCCACACAGCTCCAAATACTCATGGGGAGCGTCCTCGGGCAAGTCGCCACAGCTCCAGCCACCTCAGTGGAGGAAGCCACGCCGGTCCCCACACGAGTGACAGCCGAGGTA
>NW_024712195.1:0-16085 GCF_018991925.1 Homarus americanus | reverse complement strand
CCTCCAGAATTTCATCGCAAATTTCTTCTGTGAAAACTGATAAGAAGTAGCTGTTTAATGCTTTGCTCATGTCTTCACTGCCATTTATCAATTCTCCCCTCCCTGACTTTAAAGGCCCAACTTTGTCCTTGACCTTTGTCCTATATACCTGGAAAAATCCCTTGGGATTCGCCTTGGATTCTCTTGCTATTTTGATTTCATAGTCTCTCTTTGCTTTCCTTACATTTTTTTTAACATTCCTAGATAGTTCATTATGCCTCCGGTTTCTGAGCTGCTCCTCCCCTCCCTTTAATTTCTTATATATTCCTTTCTTTATTCCTATGTCATGTTTAAGTTTTCTGGTCATCCACCTTGGCTCATTCTTATTTGATCTAATTTTTCTGTGTGGTATATTTTGTTCTTGTGCTTTATGTAGTATACTGGTGAATATATTATAGTCATGATCAATTGTTGTGTCATCTATGACCTCACCACTTCCTACTGGGAACTGACGTGACTGTTCCCAGGTGACCTCACCTTGGTACCTTCTTAACCCCTGATAATCCGCCAACCGAAAGTTTGGGACTCTGACCATATTGTCATTGTTGCTTCCCAATTTAGGTGAACCTGATTTTCTGTGATCACTGTTACCCAAGTTCTTTCCCACTGTCTCTGATAATATTTCTTATTTGTTAATATTTAGTCTAATATATACACAATTCTAGTAGGTTCTAATTAGCTGTTTCAAAAAATTGTCCTGTACTGCGTCCAGGAAGTCTTCAGATTCATAGTCGCCTACAATGTTGTCCCAGTCAATATTTCTGAAGTTGAAATCCCCCATAATGCATAGGTTGTTATATTTTGCTGCCCTACTCATTTCCTGCCATATGGGCTGAGCTGCTTCTTTGCTAAGACTTGGGGGCCTGTAAATCACTCCCATAATTAGTTTTTCTCTTCCTTCCGTGATTTCTACCCACACAGACTCGGTTCCTATTTCACCCTTTATTGAATTATTAGGTTAAGGTTAGGTTAGTTTAAGGTTAAAATAAGGTTAGGTTAGGTTAAGTTAACTTGAACTTTTAAATAAACACTTGTAAACACATTTGCCATAACTACGACAGTGTCCTCTGTAAAACACAGTGAAATTGCATCATTTTTAAATTCATTTTCTGTTAAAAATCAACTGCTGTAAAGTCATAAATTATTACCAAGATCCATATACTCAAAAGTGATTCTCAACATTTTGAAAAGTTAGGAAACATTAGGTAAAATTTTCAATTGTTTGTTTGGTGTTATTTTAAGTATTTTACCCAACATTTTCCAGGAATTTGTTTATCAAGTGATGGCGTTGTTTTCGGTTTTTAGTATGTGTTGGTGTTTTCATGTTCAGATGAGAGATCATAACTCGAAAGCGATTCTTAACTTTTATGCAAGTTAAGAAACAATAGGTAAGGATGTCAAAGGGTTGTTTGGTGTTATTTTGGTATTTTTGCATTAGTGCACACAACTTTCCTACCCCAAATCTATTATCATATTCGAAAAAGACATCTAATTTTAAGATAATTTTCTTCTATTACATTAACGTCGCAAACATATAATAACGAAAATAGCACATGCCATATTTTTCTCTATTTCCTTCCATTAATATTCCGCCATTATCGCCTACCCAACCTCCCACGCAACGTGTTTCCTTCCTAAATCGTCACGAGCATGCGTTCTCGTATACGGCCAATCAAAAGCTTTTTGGGAGGGGGGAGCACCAAATAAAATGAATTGTGGTTTAATTTGCTGTATTTTTTGCCCAATTCAGATTTGATTGTGATTTTGGGTCTCTCTGCTCTCTCATTACTTCAAAATTCAAATTAATTTCCGACCATGGAAGTCTGAGATGGGTGTCACTTTAATTATATGGAGTTAATTATGCGTTTTGGGGAACAAACGAACAAGAGTTGGCACTGTAGTAAATCCGACGACGAACCAGATCCAGGCTAATACGGTAAGAAATGTGATTCCATCATATGGTGAGAGTTAGGTTAGGTCAGGTTAGGTTAGGTTACTTAGGTCAGGTTAGGTTAGGTTACTTAGGTCAGGTTAGGTCATCCAAAAAAGGTTCGGTTTATATTTTTCAAGTGGTTTTTGTTTTTATTTTGTATTTGCTTGGTCATGATTTTTGTTGGAAAACGCCCCACCCAAAAACCCCAATAACTAAAAAACGGGTAATTTCCGACGGAAATCAAGGTCCAAACCAATCAAAACACACAAAAATACATTAGAAAAAAAACATAGTTTTGACTTTCTAACAGAGTTGTGTAGACTAATGCAAATCTAAAGTTTTAAAATTCACTATTTAAACCGAAACGCTAATAATACAAAGGTTATGTGATGTTGGGTTAGGTCATATACGCCAGGTTACGTTAAATAGTATAAAATAGACGATTGTTGAAGTGGGAATCGCCCAAGTGGGATGTAATGTTGGGTTAAGTCAGGTTAGGTTACGTTAAATAGAATAAAATAGACAATCATCCAATTGGGATGTAATCTGTGGTAGTGCTGTTGTCAGACATTACCAAGTTCGTAAATCAAAACAATTATTTCGCTTCAAACGTGACCGATCGCCCAAGCGGCTAACAAGCAGATCAGTGGGGAGGAGGATAAAGTAAAAGTATAACAATCAGGCAATCCTTGTTGTTTCCATGATGCAAGCACTGTTACTATAACAACATTAAAGAAATTACCTGATGCAGAAGCACACGCAGAATAACAAACGTGTTTCTTGTGAGGTTATGTAGTAGTTCTTCTTATACGTTACGTGGAGTTAACACAGTAAATATGGAATGCACCTGAGGTGTCGCTGATAGTTAGATGACTGTTCAAAACCATAGACCCGTTTTAGTGAACCTGTGTACACATAATTATTTATCTTATCTGCAATCTTATTCTCGCTTACTTTGGTATTTTCAGCAGTTTTTTAAACATTTTACAATGACTTTTATATAAAACAGCCACAAGCAGAGCCTGGATATACAGACTACAGAGGAGTCACGCTTGCATCACTCAACTACAATATACAGTAGGAATCAAATGCTTTTAAACCCTCTTATAAATGAATCACCTCAAATAGTCATGAGCCATCCAAATCGATTTATTTTCCATGTGTTTTTAAAATTAATTACGCCTGTCAACAACTTGTGTATTGATTCTAAACTTTCTATGTATGTACAGGTACGTACATTGTATACCTGTTGATTCAAAGTGTATCTACCTATCTATATTTAGTTGATTAAATGTTTCGGTTTGAGAGTAGTATACACTTTAGTCTACTTGATACAGTATGTCCAAGTAGAAAATATATTTGATAATTTTCCAGATGTTTACCAGTCATTTAGATCATTTAGATTATACATAAACGGTAACTTTACTATAGCACACTGCTGACAAGTATGGGACAGGTACGGGATTTTCGATGTATCTGTACATGTACTCTATTATTATTTGTCAAGTCTGGACTATATTTTAAAGCTAATTCTGCCTAAAGGATGGTAGACTCATCAGAAGACATGCGGCCTATCACAACATAAGACGACAAGAGAAACTTATTAGTTAGCAAGTAGCTTTTTCCCAAACGGCGGCAAACTTAAACAGCTTGAAGAAATATGACAAGCAACCCTTTTATACTATCCATTCTGTTAATTGAATAAAAATGAACTTTCCATATTAAGTGTAAAATTTAATTTGTCCCCCCCCCCCCAAAAAAAGGACGTTTTCTTATTATACTGTAGCAATCAGAGTGTATTTCATCCATGGTTCTTGTGTTTCAGTGGTTCGCTGAAGTGGATGAAATTGTGAATCTTGGCGGGTTGGCGCTACTGCCCGCTACTGTCTTCATATGTTGCAATACTTCACGTACCGTACAGAATTTTCCTTAAAAGTTGACAATTGTGCGAGAATACTGTTAATTTGGGCGCCTTTTCATGTTACTCATATGTATTCTGGAGGTGTAACAATAATAATAATAATTCAAATGATGATAATAATAACAATAATAATAATAATAATAATAATAATAATAATAATAATAAAGGCATTGAAGGATCGTAAAGCCTATTTCTGGTGGTTGTGCCGAACTTTTTTTTTTTTACGGGAATTAGCCCACCCAGGCACAGGTCACTGACCCACACCGGGGCCTGGGGGGCGAAATAATAATAATAATAATAATAATAATAATAATTAAGAACCACAAAGAAATACAAAATGAAAAAAAAAATCAAAAGTGAGGAACAATATATGTATGTTGTGTTGTCAATAGTAAGAGAAACAAGTGAGACCCTGCAATTGTGTGTAAATGAGGCAGAAAGTCAGATCAGCAACCTGGGACTTGGTCACAATTTTCGTGATGCCATGTGGCATCACATTATGCTTCCAATATCTTCCCAGGCGGTAGTACTGTGGGGTAATGGATGTTTGGTTCACACTCAGGATGGGATGGAGAAAGGAAACTCACAGTGTGCTCTCATGTATACATGTTGTATTGGATGTACAATGCAGCTTGGTGCTGGGAAGGCAGCATGGTTACAAGCGTGATGTAGAGAGAGCTGGTTTGGTGAGGATGCTCAGAGGAGGACCAGCTTGTGGGTCGCCATGCTCGCCGGCGGGAGCTAGGACCGCCAGGCAGGCGGAGGAGGAGGAGGTGTTGCTGGCTGGTTGGTGTAGGTAGAAAGAGACAGGTCGATACGATACGAAGTCTTTAGTTAAGAGGTGAAAGAAGATTATTAGGAGTTGAAGGAAAAGTGGTGAAACTGAAATACAGTAGAAAGAATCTGGGCCTCAAACTGATCGTCATCTTATTGTCTTGTTCTGTCTTTGGGTCGTCAGGACCTTGTACATTATTGGTTTATTTTATATAATGCCAAGTATTATTATTATTTTTGTTATTACAGTGAGCCTGCCCTGTCCTGTAACTGGAGGAAGGTCAAGATTTTTGAGGTGTTAGTTAAGTGTTAGTTGTGTTAGTCTAAAGGTACACTGTATGGAGAGGCCTGCCAGGTTCTTAGTGGAGCTGGTTGGTCACTCTCATCTTTATTCCTCTAGTAATGTTTTATGTTGAAATGTGTATATTGAGGCAGGAGGTGGTTCAATTACTTCTTCCTGGCTGATATAGCTGGGAGGGTAATCACATTATTATTATTAATATTAATAGTGAGCCTGCCTGTGTCCTGTGCTGAGGGAGGGGGACATTTCAAGCAACTTCCACTGAGTCACGCACCTGACCAGCCAATCTGCAGCCTAGAGAACAAATTAGAAAATGTTGAAGACAGGGGGGGAAGGAGGTTCAGAGGAAGAATAAAGGGAGGATGGAAGTGAATTTTAGAAGGAGAGAACAGGTGCAGTGGCTAAACACCGCTTGCGTGAGGGGGTAGGCAAAATGCCCTGAGGGTACAACAACCACAATCAGGACGAGGCAGAGGGAGGGCGGGAGCAGGTCCGGGCAAGCAAAGGGCCAACGCGGGTGTTCTGATTGTCGTCTTAGCCTAGGCAGTGTTGGCAAAGCGTAGGAAGAACCGCCCCGCCACGGCGGCGGCGCAAGCCGAGAAACGCAGGTGGACGGACGCACAGGCAGCACACGATCAAATCAAACAGAGAAGGTGAAAATATAGAAATTTGCTAGTCGTAGGGTTGTTTGGAGAGAGATGAAGGTAAAATCTTTGAGCTATGTCAAAGAGGAACGGAGCGAGTTGGAGGAAGGGTTTTTGAATCTTTGAGCTTGAAATGTCAAAGTATTCATAGTAAGGAAGGATGAGCGTATCGTAGGAGAGTTTTTAGTAATAGCAGCAGACAGATTTGAGCTTTTTTGTCAAATTATGAACGGAGACGAGAATGAGATATAGGTTGAGTGGTTTCAGTCTAGAGTTAGGTCAATTTTATTAAGAATTGGATGTCACAGACGTTGGGTATGTTTGATTAGGTTCTGAGAGTTGTCGGTCTTTTAGCTATGTCAGAGAGAAATGGAGAGAGTTGGAGGAAGAGTTTAGAATCTTTGAGTTTGAAATGTCAAAGTATTCGTAGTGAGGAAGGATGAGTGTATCGTAGGAGAGTTGTTTAGTAATGGCAGGAGGCAGATTTGAGCTATGTCAAATTGTGAACGGAGATGAGAGTGAGATATAGGTTGTTAGGTTTCAGTCTTGAGTTAGGTCGATTTTGGTAAGGTGGCTTTGTCTGGCGGGGGGGGGATGTTGTGTTTGGAGATTGGTTGAGGGAGGGGGGGAGTTTGTGTTTGGGGATTGATGGGGGTGGCGGTTGTATGTTAATTTAAGGTGAATTAAAATTGCTTAAGGGGGGTTGTTGTGTGAGTGTGTATGTGTTTGCATGTAAATGTAAGGGGAGAGAGGGAGGGTTAGGATAATGTTATAAGGTCAGGTATGGTTCGGTTGTCGGGAGGAGGGGGGAGGAGAGGAGAGGAGAAGGGAGGCGAAAGGGGGAAAGGGGGGCTTTGGAGGTTCTTGGGTTAATTTATGGTATGGTAGGATTTCTTAGGAATGATATGTTTTGTGTTGCTAATGAATAGTTGTATTGCGTCATATGTTTTTATTTAAGGAGGGTCAAAGGGGCTTGTTAGAAAGGTCGGGTATATTAAGTTTTTATTTTGGGAGGATTGTAGGTATCGATTTCTAAGAGGGGTTGTGAGTAAGGTTGGGTGGGTTAAGTTTTTCTTTTGGGAGGATTGAGGTATCGATTTCTAAGAGGGGTTGTGAGTAAGGTTGGGTGGGTTAAGTTTTTCTTTTGGGAGGATTGTAGGTTTTGTTAGTGGTTGGCAGAGTTGGGTTAATTATTGCATTCTCTCTTTCTTGCAGGTATTGTGAGTTCTGGCCCCATTCTTGAGGGAGAGGGTTTGTGTACAGGTACATTGCACCCCTCCCCGACCTTATTGGCTAAGAGAGGCGTTCAATGTCGTCTGCAATTTGGTACCGTTTTTATTAGGTACACCTCTCCGACCTTATTGGCTAAGGGAGGTGCCCATAAAACAGTGTTGGTAACATTCTTGAGGGAGAGGGCTTGCGTAGGCACTGTGGAACTCTCACCAACCTCATTGGCTAAGGGAAACGTACATGTCATTTGAGTTAGTATGGGATGGGTAAGTTAGGTATTTGTTTTGGGAGGAGTGATAGGGTGTGGTTAGTTAATGGTAGAATGGTTATTTTTTATTTTGTGTGGGATTGCTAGTAACGGCTGGGTATGTTAGGTTTTTGTTTTGGGAGGAGTGATAGGGTGTGGTTAGTTAATGGTAGAATGGTTATTTTTTTATTTTGTGTGGAATTGCTAGTAATGGCTGGGTACGTTAGGTTTTTATTTTCAGATGAGTGATAGGCGGTTAGTTAACGGCAGAACGTTATTTTATTTTGTGGATTGCTATAACGGCCGGGGAGGAGTGATAGGGTGTGGTTAGTTAATGGTAGAATGGTTATTTTTTTATTTTGTGTGGAATTGCTAGTAATGGCTGGGTACGTTAGGTTTTTATTTTGGGGGGATTGTTAGGGGGAGTGTTAGTGCAGGTTGAGTGGTTTAGTTATTTATTAATTTATTTATTTTTTATTTTTTTGTCAGAGTGGTCTTGAGTTTGAGTTGGTGGCGTGGGGTTTGGAGTGAGGGGGGGGAGGAGGGAATTGGTCAAGTCAGGTAAGGTTAGGTTGGGTGGGAATTATTGGGTGTGGGGTTGAGAAGAGGTTAGGTTAAGCTTAGTTAGGTTAGGTGGGAATCGTTGGGTGTGGGCTGAGGAGAGGTTAGGTTGATTTGGTTAGGTTGGGTGGGAATCGTTGGGTGAGGGTTAAGGAGAGGCTAGGTTTTAATTTGGGGGGAAATTGTTGGGTGTGGTTATAGGGAAGATATTAATACAAGGGAGGTGGGAGGGGAGTGTTTGGTCTGTTTAGTACTTAAAGATAGAAATTCTGAGGTGCAGGGATGAGGTCTAAATTGTCGAGTGACTGTGAGCGTGGTGGTGGTATGAGTGTTGTGTATGCAAGTGAGGGAAGGGCAGTTACGTGACTGTGTGTGGGGGAGTCGGGAGGTTGAGGGGAGTGTGCTAGGTTCGTGTCGGGGTTGATTTCTGTTTCCTTTGGGGTAGTGCCGTATAGATTTACTTTGATTATTGATTTGGTTGGATGAGTGTATTGTATAATTCTTTTGCTGTCAGGTGTATAGGGAGAAAGGGGGGAGGTGTTCTTCCTCTTTGGTCTAGGGGTCTTGACCACTAGTTCTGTGGGGGGATGGGCTGCCATTTTGTTCTTGGGAGTCTGGGGTGTTAGGGGAGGATTGGGTTTTGTTTGGGTGTTTGTGGTCCGGGAGTTCGACGTAGTCATGTAGGAGAAGTCGCGTGTAGGCGAGGTCGAGGTGGAGGGACCAGGAGGTTCTGGACTGTTTACTCTGGGGGGTGAGGTAATGGTAGATTGGTGGGATAAGTCAGGTGTGGGCATGGCAGAAGTGGAGGGGTGAAGGGAGATTACAGTGGATTCTCTGGGGGGTGGGGGGGGGCATGTTGGTCCGGTCGGAGATGGGGGCAGTGGGGAAGATGAGGTCGGGACCGGTTCTGAAGGAGTCAGGAATGTTTATGGTAGGGAGGCCGTTAGCCTTCAAACCCTCAATTGCCAGTTGTAGAAAAAGTGATCTGTTACCGTTGCTTAGGGTATGTGCCAGAAGTATGATGATGGTGATTTTTGCGTCAGTGTCGGGGGAGGGGAGGGGGGCGGTCAGGTTGTTGGTCCAGCAAGTGCGGGTGGGGAGAGCCGTGGAAGTAGGGAGTGAGTGGTGGGGAGGAGGAGGTGGTGCTGTGGGAGGTGCAGTGGGAGGTGAGGGTCGGCGGGGAGGGAGTGGTGTTGTGCTGTTATCGAGTCTGATTTTGCACTTGTTGCTGATGGCAGAGTGTGGGCCTTTACAATTGCTGGTAGCGCCTAGACTAGAAAAATGCTAGTGACAGGGGGGAAGGAGGATCAGAGGAAGAATAAAGGGAGGATGGAAGTGAATTTTAGAAGGAGAGAACAGGTAACAGTGGCTAAACACCGCTTGCGTGATGGGGTAGGCAAAATGCCCTGAGGGTGCAACAATCACAATCAGGACGAGGCAGAGGGAGGGCGGGAGCAGGTCCGGGCAAGCAAAGGGCCAACGCTGGTGCTCTGGTTGTCGTCTAGCTTAGACAGTGTTGGCAAAGCGGAGGAAGAACCGCCCCGCCACGGCGGCGGTGCAAGCCGAGAAGCGCAGGTGGACGGACGCACAGGCCACACACGAACAAATTAACAGAGAAGGTGAAAACATGGAAATTTTGCAAGTCGTAGGGTTGTTTGGAGAAAGAAGAAGGTAAAGTCTTTGAGCTATGTCAAAGAGGAACAGAGCGAGTTGGAGGAAGGGTTTTGAATCTTTGAGCTTGAAATGTCAAAGTATTCATAGTAAGGAAGGATGAGTGTATCGTAGGAGAGTTTTTAGTAATAGCAGCAGACAGATTTGAGCTTTTTTGTCAAATTATGAACGGAGACGAGAATGAGATATAGGCTGAATGGTTTCAGTCTTGAGTTAGGTCGATTTTATTGAGAATTGGATGTCACAGACGTTGGGTATGTTTTGATTTGTTTCTGAGAGTTGTGGGTCTTTCAGCTATGTCAGAGAGAAATGGAGAGAGTTGGAGGAAGAGGTTTGAATCTTTGAGCTTGAAATGTCAAAGTATTCGTAGTAAGGAAGGATGAGTGTATCGTAGGAGAGTTATTTAGTAATAGCAGGGGACAGATTTGAGCTTTGTCAAATTGTGAACGGAGATGAGAGTGAGATATAGGTTGTTTGGTTTCAGTCTTGAGTTAGGTCGATAATGTTGACAGTGGCTGGTATAGAGGTTGGGTATGTTTGATTTGGTTTTGGAGAGTTGTGGTGTTATGAGAGGCTTTGTCTGGCGGGGGTGGGGGAGTTTGTGTTTGGGGATTGGCGGGGGTGGAGGTTGTATGTTGAGTTGAGGTGAATTAGAATTGCTTAGGGGGGTTGTTGTGTGAGTGTGTATGCGTTTGCGTGGAAATGTAGTAAGGGGAGAGGGGGAGGGTTAGGATAATTGGATGCAGAAGGAAGCCAGTGGTCTGGGAACAGCTGGAGGAGGGGAGAGGAGAGGAGAGGGAGGAGGAGAGAGGGAGGGAGGCGAGGAGAGGAGAGGCTGGAGGTTGTTATTAATTTATAGTATGGAAGGATTCTGTGATATGATTTGTGTTACACGAATAGTTGTATTGAGTCACAGGTTTTTTTAGGAGGAATGAAGGGCTTGTTAGAAAGGTCGGCATATTAAGTTTTTTCTTTTTAGGAGGATTGAAGGTGTTGATTAGTGATTGACAGTTTTTTTTTTTTTTGGGAGGGATTGTGAGTAAGATTGGGAGGGTGAAGTTTTTCTTTTGGGAGGATTGAAGGTGTTGATTAGTGACTGGATGGAGAGTTAGCATATTTATTTATTTTTTTTTTATAGGAGGGATTGTGAGTAAGGTTGGGTGGGTTAAGTTTTTCTTTTGGGAGGATTGTAGGTTTTGTTAGTGGTTGGCAGAGTTGGGTTAATCATTGCATTCTTTCTTTCCTTTGGCTAGTAAAGGACTTCTGCAATTGCGGTAGGTTCTTGCAGGTATTGTGAGTTCTGGCCCCATTCTTGAGGGAGAGGGTTTGTGTACAGGTACATTGCACCCCTCCCCGACCTTATTGGCTAAGGGAGGCGTTCAATGTCGTCTGCAATTTGGTACCGTTTTTATTAGGTACACCTCTCCGACCTTATTGGCTAAGGGAGGTGCCCATAAAACAGTGTAGGTAACATTCTTGAGGGAGAGGGCTTGCGTACAGGCACTGTGGAACTCTCCCCGACCTTATTGGCTAAGGGAAACGTACATGTCATCCGCGTTAGTATGGGATGGGTAAGTTAGGTATTTGTTTTGGGAGGAGTGATAGGGTGTGGTTAGTTAATGGTAGAATGGTTATTTATTATTTTGTGTGGGAATGCTAGTAACGGCTGGGTATGTTAGGTTTTTATTTTGGGAGGAGTGATAGGGTCTTTTCTTTTCTTTTGTTTGGGGGGGAATGTTAGTGCAGGTTGAGTGGGTTAGTTTTTTTATTTTATTTATTTATTTTTTTTTTTTTTGTCGGAGCTTGAGTTTGAGTTGGTGGCGTGGGGTTTGGAGTGAGGGGGGAGGAGGGAATCGTTGGGTGAGGGTTAAGGAGAGGTTAGGTTTAATTTGGGGGGGAATTTTTTTTTTTTTGGGTGTGGTTATAGGGAAGTTATTAATACAAGGGAGGTGGGAGGGGAGTGTTTGGTCTGTTTAGTATGGAGGGATTTCTGTCTCTGAATCTGCGTGGGAGTATGATGTTGTCGAAATAATCCTGCCATTGAGGGTAAGTAGTGAGGAGTGATTCTATTTGTTTGTCACCTAGTTGTCTCCAGTAGATGTTAAGTGGGGGGAGGGAGCTGAGTTCATGTAGATGACTATTTCGGGTGAAGGATGACCAGTGTGTGTTATGGATGAATCTTAGTGCTTTGTTTTGTATGACTTGAAGTTTCTTGGCGTTTGATGGTGGTGCTAGCTGGAGTGTGTTAGGTGCATAAGTCAATAGTGGGCGTATGAGGGCTTTAAATAGGTGTGTTTTGGTTTTGATTGATGCGGTTCTGAATCTGTATATATTCCCGAGTGTTTTGTTTGCGATCAAAGCCTTCATATTGGTGTGTAGTGTCATGGTGAGGGTGTCGTTGAATGTGACTCCTAGGATTGTGTTTGTTCGTTTGATAGTTATAGGTGAAGGGTAGGCGATGTAGGGGTTTAGGTAAATGTGACGTGGTTGTCGTCTTTTGGTGCCGAAGTAGGTGATTTGAGCTTTGTTCGGGTTGGTTTGTATTCGCCATCGGAGTTCCCATTGTGTAACTTGTTCGAGTTCCCTGTGAGCTTTGTCTGTTAGGTGATCAAGAGTTCTGTGTCTGACTAGTTGGGTTACATCGTCGGCGTACTGTATTGTCAGAGAGTCGATGTGTAAGGGGTCGGGTAAGTCGTTTGTGTAAAGAATGTATAGTGTTGGGGACAGGACTGATCCTTGTGGGACTCCTGCATGCAGTGTGAAGTGGTCAGAGTAGGCAGGTGTGACTTTTATCCTCATTTTTCTGTCTGTTAGGAAGTTACATAGTAATTGTTGTGATTTTTGAGGGAGATTAAAATTGGTGCATATCTTGTACTTTAATCCATCGTGCCAAACTGTGTCGAAGGCTTTCTGTACGTCTTTTGTTATGAGTGCTATCTTGTATGCATCTTTGTTCATGTGGAGGTAGTTTGTGATTATATTGAGTGCGTCTTGAGTTGAGTGGTGTGCTCTGAAGCCGAACTGCTTGTAGGACAGTAGTTGTTCATCTTCAAGGTGGTATCTGAGGCGGGTGTTGTATAGTCTTTCAAAAGTTTTGCCTAAGACTTCTAGTATGCTGATCGGTCTGTAGTTTTGAGGATCTGTTGGGTTTTTGTTTGGTTTAGGTATCATGACGGTTGTGGCTGTCTTAAAGAGCTTTGGGAAGTATCCTGTAGCCAGTTGGGTGTTGTAGAGGTATGTAATGGCTGTGATTGTTTCTCGGGGCAGGTGCTTCAGGATTGCTTGACCAATATTGCTGTCACCTGGAGTTTTCTTTTTGGTTTTGTCCAGTGCTTGTGCGACTTCTGTTGGGGTGAAAGGAGCAGTGAGGGTGTGGTCCTGTGTGAGAGTGGAGGTATCTATAGTGTTGTCAGGAGTTGTTCTGTCGTGAAGTGTTTGCATGTGTGTGGTGATGTTGTTTATGTGGTTTAAGATGTACCTTTGTTGTGTGGGGGGGTGTGGGTGGAAAATGTGTTCCCAGTGTTGTTTTAGTGTTTGTGCTACGTCGGCTGGCTCATTAATTTTCCTACCATTTACTAGCAGGTGATCAAAGGGGGGTTTTGCAGTTCCTTTCAGCTTGGCGATCCTTTGCAAAAAATTCTCGGGGGTTATGTGTTCTGTGTTCCTGGGCAGCCTCTACGAGTTTTGCCCAGTGAACCTCATGATCTTGACGGAGGCTATGGATGATGTGTGTTCTTAGTGTGGAGATGTCTGTGTAAACTGGTGCTAGGTTAAGTTTGTTTAGTTCGAATCGTGTCCTGTAGCAGTGAAGTAGGCGTTGAGTTCTTATGGAGGGTGTGAAGGAGTAGTTTTTCTTGAACCGGTGTTTAGGAATGTGGGTATCTGCTATGGCGGTGATAGTGTTGAAAAGGTGTGTCCAGGTTTCCTCAATCATCCTAGTGGGTTGGTGTTCGAGGTTGAGTGTGTATTGTTGTTCAGAGTGTGTGGTTTTGAAGGCATCCCAATCTGCGTGTTGATACTGGTATTGAGGTGAGGTTGTTGGGAGGAGGATGGGATTGTTGGAGAGGTGAAGAGTGATGGGAATGTGGTCTGAGCCTGATAGGGGGCCGGGAGTGATGTAGTGTTGGAATTGGAGGGCAGGGGTGTTGGTGATGACGATGTCTGGAGTGCCTTTGCCGTGAGCAGCGTAGAATGTGGGGAAGAAAGGGCCAATGTGGTGAAGGTTTTTGTGAGTGACCAAAGCGTGTAGTTGTTAGCCAAGGGGGTCGATGCGGTTGTGTTGGAATGCGGTGTGGTGTGCATTGAGGTCGGCCATTAGTATTACAGGTAGGTGTGAGTTGTTAAAGATGGAGTTTAGGTCTGTGAAGTGGATACGCGAGTTAGGTCTTGAGTATGTTGTGCAGATGATAATCTGTCCGTGTTGAGTGTCGATCTTGGCGGCCATGAAGTGTTTGAAAGCAAAGTTGGTGATGAATTCGTGTTTCATGGATGATCTGATGAGGATTGCAACACGAGACAATGCTTACGCTGTTCCTCCACCATGGAGCCCTCCACCAGCCACACTCAAATTTACCGACCTAGGCGATAGTAAAGCCAACCTCCAGAAGGAGGACCTCAAAAAAATAACTCTCGAAGCCATAGCCACCGAGACACCGGCTGATGCAGCATCATACTTCACAGACGGCTCGGTGGACCCAAAACATCATAGATCCGGAGCGGCCTTCTACGCCCAAGGTCAGACCCTCCAATGAAGACTTTCCAACGACTGCTCCACCCTACAAACAGAACTGGTAGCAATCTCAAAGGCCCTATAACACGCTGCAACACAACACAACAAGTCCGTCATAATCTTGACGTAGTCAACTGCCAGGTCCAGACCACTGATTCCCCAGCTACAGAAATTCCAAAGCCAAAACCGACCAGTCGTCTTACACTGGATTCCCAGTCATGTAGGGATCGGAGGAAACGACGTGGCAGACGAAGCAGCCAAGGCAGCTACACGCTCCAGTAGCGTACACATCCAAGTTCCAGCAAGTGTGCAACAGATCAAGAATCACCTCAGAAAGACTACCAAGCTCCACATCAAAAAGAGCTTCCTTCATGCACTCAACGCTGGTTCCCAATCAGCCAAATGGTACCTGGCGGCCACAAAAGGGGAACCACCTTTCGCAGACAAGAAAACTCCAAGACAAACCCAAGTCAGCCTTCACCGACTACGACTAGGGTACAAGTGCTCCTGGCAGATGATCGGAAATGACGTCACGGAATGCACCTACTGTCAGGAGCCAGCAGCCAACCCCCTTGAACACTATCTCCTCGATTGCGAGGTCACACAAAGCCTCCGAAACAGAACTCAAATCTCCCAAGAAACACACACAACACCAGCGGCCACTCTAACCCGAAAGGCCCATACAGACCACATTCACCAGCAAGTGCGGACCCCAGTTCGGGGGGCGCGCCACTCCGAAACTGACCACGTCCAAGAGTGGGGGTTGGTGGTAAGCGTCCACTGATCGGGGGTCTGCTCACACTTGCAACCTGCAGTATCCCTCCAATCTGTAGGTGGGACCACCTCCAATCCCAATCCGGTCTGGCTGCTCCTGGAGCTCCAGCCGGAACCACCAAACGGGCCGCCTATAGGCAAAGGCCCGTGTCGGACTACGGTCCGACAATCTATACAACAACAACAATCACTTCTCACATCGCTCCTGAACCAAGAAGACCTCTCAACAAGACCTCCTGCTGGACCCGGAACTGTGAAGACCGCCCTCTCCCTTGTACCATTGTTGGCCATCTTCCCGGACCGGACCACCCACGACCGTCATCGTCCACAACAACTCACGACCGTTCTCGGTTTATCGAGCATTAGCTTGCCCTCCCCACTGGTGGTGTGAGTGACCCACACTCCAGCTGGAGAGCAGTTATAGCGCGATATTCCCGGCGTGGTTTGAGCTCTTTTCCTTCTACTACTATTTTTCCTTTTTCGCTCTGGCCTAGGGACCTGCACCCTCAAAAGTGTATTCGTCCTGCGGTCCCCCCTGTAACTGTTCACCTCCCTCCCAGGAGATTTTGAACACGAAAGGGGGTTGGAGCAAAACCCATCCCAGCCGAGTCTTTCCAGGAAAACCGTGATCGTGCGGGTCCACCTGGAAAGAGGGTAGCAATCCTTATCCTTCCCAAATAGGCACACTTAGCTCACGTCTATAAGTGAGCAGTCACATACACTAGGAAGTAGGCTTCCCCAACGGGGCTCCGGGAGAGAAGCTCAGGAACCACTCTACGACCACCAGCCAGTGGGGAGTGCTGTAATTCCTCTGCATTTTACTCAACCGGAATAGGTAGGATCTAAAAAAAAAAAAATAAAAAAAAAAAAATAAATAACCCAGGTTATGGAGCGCGTACGCCCTCCTAACCGCGACCCCCGCCTGAACCGCCAACCTGACGACCCGAACTACGACAGGCTTCGCACAGAGAAAGCAGACCAGTTACGCGCCTTCAATGAAGCCCTGAAAAGTAGGAACACTGCCACCACCTCCAACAACTCCACCACCACTGCTACCGCCACTGAGGACAACTGGACGAAGGTAGAAAACAAGAAACGCCGACGTGCTTTTTCGGGAAACGAATGCCGTCAAGCAGCCCCAAAGGCACCCATCACCACCACCAGCTCACCTCCAACGACACTGCCAAAATTCCGGATCACGAAAACGGACGCAAAAACAACATATGCCACCGTCACAGAGATGGAAAAGCTAAATCCACTG
>NW_024712194.1:0-4810 GCF_018991925.1 Homarus americanus | reverse complement strand
AGGGCCGGGCACCCCCTCAGCACCAAGACCCGGGGTGTGATGGCCAGGCATCAATCCAGCACCATGGCCCGGGGTGTGAGGGCCGGACACCCCTTCAGTGACATGACCCGGGGTGTGAGGGCCGGGCACCCTTTTAGTGATGTGACCCGATGTGTGAAGGCCGGGCACCTCTCCAGCACCATGACCCGGGGTATGAGCGCCGGGCACCCCCTTAGTGCTATGACCCGGGGTGTGAGGGCCGGGCACCACTTTAGGTACATGACCAGGGGTGTGAGGGCCCGGCAAACCTTCAGTGCCATGGCCAGGGGTGTGAGGGCCGGGCACCTCATCAGTGCCATGACCCGGGGTGTGAGGGCCGGGCACCACTTCAGTGACATGACCCAGGGTGTGATTGCCGGGCACCGCCTTAATGACATGACCCTGGGTGTGAGGGCCGGGCACGCCTTCAGTGACATGACCCGGGGTGTGACGGCCGGGCACCCCTTTAGTGCCATGACCCGGGGTGTGAGGGCCGCGCACCCCTTCAGTGTCATGAATCGGGGTGTGAGGGCCGGGCACCCTTTCAGTGCCATGAAACAGGGTGTCAGGGCCGGGCACCCCTACAGTGCTGCGAACCAGGGTGGGAGGGCCGGGAACCCCTTCACATGACCTGGGGTGTGAGGGTCGGGCACCCCTTCAGTGAAATTAATTGGGGTGTGAGGGCTGGGCACCTTCCACCATGACCCAGGGTGTTAGGCTGGCTCGATTTAGTGCCAAGAATCGGGGTGAGGGCTGGGCACTGCATCAGCACCATGATCCTGGGTGGAGGGCCGGAGCTGCTTCAACCCCATGACCCTTGGGTGTGAGGGCTGGCACCCCTTAGGGTTCATGATCCGGGAAGTCAGCGGCTGTGCACCCTTCAGTGACACGACCTGGGGTGTGAGGCCGGGCACCCCTTAGTGACAGATGACCCGGGGTGTGAAGGCCGGCACCCCTCCAGCACTATGACCAGGTGGTGAGGGCTAGGTACCCTTTCAGTGCCAAGGACCGGTGTGTGAGGGCCAGGCACCTCTTCAGTGACATGACCCGGGTTGTGAGGGCCGGGCACCCCTTCAGTGACATGACCCGGGGTGTAAGGGCCGGGCTCCCCTTCAGTGCCATTACCGGGGTGTGAGGGCTGGGCACCCTTCAGTGACATGACCAAGGGTGTGAGGACCGGGCACCCGTTCAGTTCCATGAAAAGAGGTGTGATGTCCGGGCACCCCTTTATCTCCATGACCCGGTATATGAGAGCAGGGCACCCCTCCAGCACCATGGCCCGGGGTGTGAGGGCCGGGAACCCTTTCAGTGACATGACCCGGGTGTGAGGGCCGGGCACCCCTCCAGCACCATGGCCTGGGGTGTTAGGGCCGGGCACCCCTTCAGTGTCATGACCCAGATGTGTCAGGGCCTGACACCCCTCCAGCACCATGGCCTGGAGTGTGAGGGCCGGGCACCCTTTCAGTGCCATGAATCGGGGTGTGAGGGCCGGGCACCACTTTAGGTACATGACCAGGGGTGTGAATGCCGGGCACCTCATCAGTGCCATGACCCGGGGTGTGAGGGCCGGGCACCCCTTAAGTGCCATGAAACGGCGTGTGAGTGCCGAGCACCCATACAGTGCTTTGAACCAGGGTGTGAGGGTCGAGCACCCCTTTACAAGACCCGGGGTGTCAGGGCTGGGCACCCCTCCAGCACCATGACCCGGAGTGTGAGGGCCGGGCACCCCATAAGTGACATGAACCGGGGTTTGCCAAGCCGGGGCACCCCCTTTTGTGTTATGACCTGCAGAGGGCCGGCACCACTTTTTTAGGTACATGACCAGGGGTGAGAGAGGGCAGGGCAAACCTTATGCCATGGCCAGGGGTGTGAGGCTGGCACCATCAGTGCCAAGGACCTGTGAGGGCTGGGCACCACTCAGTGACATGACCCTGGTGTGAGGGCTGGGCACCCCCTTTAGGACATGACTGGTGTGAGGGCCGGGCACCCCTTCAGCACCATGACCCGGGGTGTGAGGGCCGGGCTCCCCTTCAGTGCCATGACCCGGGGTGTGAGGGCTGAGCACCCTTCAGTGACATGACCAAGGGTGTGAGGACAGGGCACCCGTTCAGTGCCATGAATAGGGGTGTGATGTCCGGGCACCCCATCATCTCCATGACCCGGTATGTGAGGGCCGGGCACCCCTCCAGCACCATGGCCCGGGGTGTGAGGGTCGGGCACCCTTTCAGTGACATGACCCGGGTGTGAGGGCCGGGCACCCCTCCAGCACCATGGCCTGGGGTGTGAGGGCAGGGCACCTTTTCAGTGTCATGACCCGGGTGTGGGGGCAGGGCAACCCTACAGTGTTATGAACCGGGGTGTGAGGGCCGGGCACCCTTTCACATGACCCGGGGTGTAAGGGCCAGGCACCTCTTCATTGCCATGACCCGGAGTGTGAGAGCTGGGCACCCCTCCAGCACCATGACCCGGGGTGTGAGGGCCGGGCACCCCTTAAGTGCCATGACCCCGGGTGTGAGGGCCCGGCACCCCTTCAGTGTCACGAATCGGGGTGTGAGGGCCGGGCACCCTTTCAGTGCCATGAAACGGGGTGTGAGGGCCGGGCACCCCTACAGTGCTGCGAATCGGGGTGTGAGAGCCGGGCACACTTTCAGTGCCATGAATTGGGGTGTGAGGGCCGGGCACCCCTTCAGCACCATGAGCCGGGTGTGAGGGCCGGGCACTAATCCAGCACCATGGCCCGGGGTGTGAGGGCAAGACACCCCTTCAGTGACATGACCCAGGGTGTGTCGGCCGGGCACCCCTTCAGTGACATGATCCGGGGTGTGAGGGCCGGGCACCCCATCAGCACCATGACCCGGTGTGTTAGGGCCGGGCACCCCTTTAGGTCCATGACCCGGGATGTCATGGCCGTGCACCCCTTCAGTTACATGACCCGGGGTGTGAGGGCCGGGCCTCCCTTTAGTGACATGACCCGGGGTGTGAAGGCCGGGAACCCCTCCTGCACCATGACCCGGGGAGTGAGGGCCAGGCACCCCTTCAGTGCCATGACCCGGTGTGTGAGGGCCGGGCACCCTTTCAGTGCCATGATACGGGGTGTGAGGGCCGGGCACCCCTACAGTGCTGCGAACCGGGGTATGAGGGCCGGGCACCCCTTCATATGACCTGGGGTGTGAGGGTCGGGCACCTCTTCAGTGAAATGAATCGTGGTGTGAGGGCTGGGCACCCCTTCAGCACCATGACCCAGGGTGTTAGGGCCGGGCTCGATTTCAGTGCCTTGACCCTTGGTGAGAGGGCCGGGCAGCCCTTCAGTGTCACGAATCGGGGTGTGAGGGCCGGGCACCCGTTCAGTGCCATGAAACGGGGTTTGAGGGCCGGGCACCCCTAAAGTGCTGCGAACCGGGGTGTGAGGGCCGGGCACCCTTTCAGTGCCATGAATCGGGGTGTGAGGACCGGGCACCCCTTCAGCACCATGACCCGGGGTGTGAGGGCCGGGCACCAATCCAGCACCGTGGCCCGGGGTGTGAGGGCAAGACACCCCTTCAGTGACATGACCCAGGGTGTGTCGGCCGGGCACCCCTTCAGTGACATGATCCGGGGTGTGAGGGCCGGGCACACCATCAGCACCATGACCTGATGAAGGCCGGGCGACCCCTTCAGTGTCAATGGTAGAATCGAGGTGGAGGGGCCGGGCACCCCTTCAGTGACATGACCCGGGGTGTGAGGGGCCAGGCACCTTCAGTGTCACGAATCGGGGTGAGGGCTGGGCACCCCTTCAGTGTCACGAATCGGGGTGTGAGGGCCGGGCACCCCTTCAGTGACATGACCCGGGGTGTGAGGGCCGGGCACCCTTTCAGTGCCATGAATCGGGGTGTGAGGGCCGGGCACCCCCTCAGCACCATGACCCGGGGTGTGAGGGCCAGGCATCAATCCAGCACCATGGCCCGGGGTGTGAGGGCCGGACACCCCTTCAGTGACATGACCCGGGGTGTGAGGGCCGGGCACCCTTTCAGTGATATGGCCCGGGGTGTGAAGGCTGAGCACCCCTCCAGCACCATGACCCGGGTTATGAGGGCCGGGCACCCCTTTAGTGCTATGACCCGGGGTGTGAGGGCCGGGCACCACTTTAGGTCCATGACCAGGGGTGTGAGGGCCGGGCAAACCTTCAGTGCCATGGCCAGGGGTGTGAGGGCCGGGCACCTCATCAGTGCCATGACCCGGGGTGTGAGGCCGGGGCACCACTTCAGTGACATGAATCGGGGTGTGAGGTCCGGGCACCCTTTCAGTGCCATGAAACAGGGTGTCAGGGCCGGGCACCCCTACAGTGCTGCGAACCGGGGTGTGAGGGCCGCGCACCCCTTCACATGACCTGGGGTGTGAGGGTCGGGCACCCCTTCAGTGAAATGAATCGGGTGAGGGCTGGGCACCCCTTCAGCAATTGGCCCGCCGGGGAACCGCCAACCCTGGCGACCTGGCGACTCTTCGCGCCAGCGATCCGGGTGGTGGCCGGGCACCCCTTCAGTGACATGAGACCCGGGGTGAGGGCTGGGCACCCCTCCAGCACCGTGACCTGGGGTGTGAGGGCCGGGCACCCTTTCAGTGACATGACCAGGGGTGTGAAGGCCGGGCACTTCCAGCACCACGAGACCCGGGAAGGAGGGCTGCACCTCTTTAGTGCTATGACCCGGGTGTGAGGGCTGGACACAAACCTTAGGTACATGACCAGGGGTTTGAGGGCTGGGCAACCTTCTAGTGCCATGGCTAGGTGTGGAGGGTTGGGCACCGCTTTATGACA
>NW_024712193.1:0-18758 GCF_018991925.1 Homarus americanus | reverse complement strand
GTTGAGGCCGATGTAACCCGTATATAGGGTCACAGTTAGCCATGACTAGTTCTCCATAATGCCCACACACCCATAGTACCCACACACTATCCACACACTACCCACACACTCACACAAGGAGATACAGTGAAATAAACTGCTGTACCTAGATATTATGTAACTCAAAATATATTCCCAAAACAGCACGTTTACAGTTGAAAATAATAAAAGCATAAATAATACAAACAAAATCAATTAATATGTTTTTTATTAGTTTAAATATCAGAAATGTTGGGTCAACGCTTCTTGTTGTTCTTTGTCTTTTTCCCAGTGAAGATGTAGTCTCCCCATGGCAGGTACTGGTCCTTTTGTACATGGCAGAAAGTGGTAGTTTCCTTCTTCTTCTTGTTGTTTTGAGGTTTAGTGTGCTTTGTGGTCTGCAGTTTGTTAGATCGGGGGCCTTTCTCCTTCACCTGGCAAGGCTTCACCTCAACCTTTGAAACTTTTGTTACAGTGCGTCGGAACACCATTGTGATTTACTGACACTAACAGCTCTCTCACTGAGGTCAAATCAAAATTTGACCATACAGAAAGAATTACGGTTTAATAAGGTTGGAATTTAAAGAAATTGACAACAAAATGAAGCTCTGTTTATAACTATAGTGTTGAGGACTGGTGTTTGTAGAGATGATGGATGGTGTTATAATATGTAGTGATGATGGATGGTGTTATATGTGGTGATGAAGGATGGCGTTATATGTAGTAATGATGGATGGTGTTATATGTAGTGATGATAGGAGGGTAATATATGTAGTGATGATGGATGGTGTTATATATAGTGATGATGCATGATGATATATGTAGTGATGATGGTTGGTGTTATATGTAGTGATGATGGATGATGTTATATGTAGTGATGATGGGTGGTGTTATATGTAATGATGTTGGATGGTGTTATATGTAGTGATGATGGATGATATTATATGTAGTGATGATAGGATGGTTCTATATGTAGTGATGGATGGTGTTATATGTAGTGATGATGGATGATGTTATATGTAGTGATGATAGGATGGTTTTATATGTATTGATGATGGATGGTGTTATATGTAGTGATGATGCATGATGTTATATGTAGTGATGATGGTTGGTGTTATATGTAGTGATGCAGGATGGTGTTATATGTAGTGATGATGGATAGAGTTATATGTAGTGATGATGGATGATGTTATATGTAGTGATGATGGGTGGTGTTATATGTAGTGATGTTGGATGGTGTTATATGTAGTGATGATGGATGATATTATATGTAGTGATGATAGGTGGGTTTTATATGTAGTGATGATGGATGGTGTTATATGTAGTGATGATGCATGATGTTATATGTAGTGATGATGGGTGGTGTTATATGTAGTGATGCTGGATGGTGTCATATGTAGTGATGATGGATGGAGTTATATGTAGTGATGATGGATGATATTATATGTAGTGATGATGGTTGGTGTTATATGTAGTGATGTTGGATGGTGTTATATGTCGTGATGGATGGTTCTGTATGTAGTGATGGTGGATGGTGTTATATGTAGTGATGATGGATCGTGTTATATGAAGTGATGATGGATAGTGTTATATGTAGTGATGATGATGGATGGTGTTATAAGTAGTGATGATGGATGTTGTTATATGTAGTGATGAAGGATGGTGTTAGTGAAGATTGTGAAGTGAGATGTAGTGAAGATTGTGAAGTGAGGTGTAGTGAAGATTGTGAAGTGAGATGTAGTGAAGATTGTGAAGTGAGATGTGGTGAAGATTGTGAAGTGAGATGTAGTGATGATTGTGAAGTGAGATGTAGTGAAGATTGTGAGGTGAGATGTAGGGAAGATTGTGAAGTGACATGTAGTGAAGATTGTGAAGTGAGATGTAGTGAAGATTGTGAAGTGAGATGTAGTGAAGATTGTGAAGTGAGATGTAGTGAAGATTGTGAAGGGAGATGTAGTGAAGATTGTGAATTAAGATGTGGTAAAGATTGTGAAGTGAGATGTAGTGAAGATTGTGAAGTAAGATGTGGTAAAGATTGTGAAGTGAGATGTAGTGAAGATTGTGAAGGGAGATGTAGTGAAGATTGTGAAGTAAGATGTGGTAAAGATTGTGAAGTGAGATGTAGTGAAGATTGTGAAGTGAGATGTAGTGAAGATTGTGAAGTGAGATGTAGTGAAGATTGTGAGGTGATATGTAGTGAAGATTGTGAAGTGAGATGCAGTGAAGATTGTGAAGTGAGATGTAGTGAAGATTGTGAAGTGAGATGTAGTGAAGATTGTGAAGTGAGATGTAGTGAAGATTGTGAAGTAAGATGTGGTAAAGATTGTGAAGTGAGATGTAGTGAAGATTGTGAAGTGAGATGTAGTGAAGATTGTGAAGTGAGATGCAGTGAAGATTGTGAAGTGAGATGTAGTGAAGATTGTGAAGTGAGATGTAGTGAAGATTGTGAAGTGAGATGTAGTGAAGATTGTGAATTGAAATGTGGTGAAAATTATGAAGTGAGATGTAGTAAAGATTGTGAAGTGAGATGTAGTGAAGATTGTGAAGTGAGATGTAGTGAAGATTGTGAAGTAAGATGTAAAGATTGTGAAGTTAGATGTAGTGAAGATTGTGAAGTGAGATGTAGTGAAGATTGTGAAGGGAGATGCAGTGAAGATTGTGAAGTGAGATGTAGTGAAGATTGTGAAGTGAGATGTAGTGAAGATTGTGGAGTGAGATGTAGTGAAGATTGTGAAGTGAGTTGTAGTGAAGATTGTGAAGTGATATGTAGTGAAGATTGTGAAGTGAGATGTAGTGAAGATTGTGAAGTAAGATTATAAAGAAAACTGTAGTAATTGAGGTTAAACGAACGCGGGTTATTCTGTAGTGTATCCGTGTCTTGTTAACGTGGAACCAACATGGCGGTGGTTCTCAATATAGATACGTTATTTTGCCGGGAATTTCTGTCAAAACGAAATATGAATCAACCATATTTAGCTTAAATTAACCTAGCGGCTTTATTATATATTCTAAGATGTTTAAGTTGGATAGATCATATCAGGTTAGGTTAAGTCAGGTTGGGTTAGGTTAGGTTAGTTTTGTTAAGTTTGCCACTTAGAGGCTAGTTTATTGTGCCCCCCATACTCATCCTGTGAGCGGTAGTGCAAAGAGATTACAAAGTGGTGTTAGATGAGGTAGGTGGTTAAGTTAAGTTTCAATAGGTTAGGTTAGATTACGTCAGGTTGGGTTAAGTTAGGTTAGGTAGGTAATAAGTAGATAGGTTACGGTCGGTAGGTGGGAAAGTTAGGTTTGATTAGGTTAGCTTATGTCAGACTGGGAGGTTAGGTTCGATTATGTCAGGTTAGGTTCGATTATGTCAGGTTAGGTTAGATTACGTCAGGTTAGGTTAGATTATGTCAGGTTAGGTTAGATTATGTCAGGTTAGGTTAGATTATGTCAGGTTAGGTTAGATTATGTCAGGTTAGGTTAGATTATGTCAGGTTAGGTTAGATTATGTCAGGTTAGGTTAGATTACGTAGGGTTAGGTTAGATTATGTCAGGTTAGGTTAGATTATGTCAGGTTAGGTTAGATTATGTCAGGTTAGGTTAGATTATGTCAGGTTAGGTAAGTAGGTGGAGGTGGGTAAAAAAGGTTAGGTTAGGTCGGCAGGTTTTAGTGTAGGAGCTTAAGTAATCCCGTAAATATTTCAGGTTAATTTTTGACACCATACATCGTAATAATCCTTATAAACTATGTTAAGGAACTGTGGTGTAATTTTTTCTGAATGGTTTATTATAAGTTTTATGCCATTAAAGAAGTTTTATCAAAGAGCGGCGTAATGAACCACAGACGTATTACCATTAAGTCCTTAATAACTTAAAACATGACTAATAACCTATGAACATGTAGTATTATATGATTACAATTTAACATAATATATTATGAATGCTGTTATAATATCTTAAGTGTGTTACAAACATGCCTGCTCATATATGCCATCCTGTCTCTGGCAAAGAAGAGATTGCAGTAAGTAAAATTAATTGCTAAAGACAAATACTGGAAATTAAACATATACTTATTACCATTATCTGAAAAGCTTAGAACCACCGTTTTATATTTATTAAAAGTTTGTAGTGTTATACATCATGTGTATACAAGTCACAAGTTATTATTTACGACATTGCTTCAGTCCTCGTCATCAGAGTCTTCTGTGTACAACAGATTCCTTCACCTTGTTTAGGCATTTCTCATCATCTGCTTGACAGTTACACATCTCGGTGCATGTCATGCTATTCTTTCTGATTCTTTCTGTATGAACATGACAATGATCCACATTTCCTGACGCCACATCCACATTTAACAAGTTCTGTGATTGCTTCTGGAGCTGGTGGTTGGTCTGATATTACTAGTATGAAACAGTCATTGTCAATCTTCCAGCCATGCTCTAATTGTGAAAGCATTTCACTGTCTGCATCACAAGACCACAGAAGAGCTTGATACCTTCCTCTCAATATATGATACTTTAGAGTTGCTGCAGTCGCTGGTAGTTCTCCAGCTTCTGCCTGCGTTATCTTGAAGAGATGCCATCTAAGTTTTGACAGTTTAGTGAAAGTCATTCGTGGACAGTAGAGCTTAAATACAAATTCCTCTAGACCAATATACATGTCTGCTGGAGGGCATTTGGTCTACTCAGCATCTTGAATGCATCTAGGACTTTTGTGTTAGATTTCATCAAAGTGCTCCAACATGCTTTCTTTCCTTTGCCAACAAATTTTCCAATGCAGTCAGATCCTGTGAAGGCATGGAAACCTGTAAGGCTCTCTGCCCAATGTGTCGTCGCTCACCAGTTCCTGTTATCATACTTGTATTTTCTCCAAGTTGAGGCTGCTTTAATATGCCAAACACATCAGTGTCTGGTGACTTGATATGTACAGTGCTGCCCTTCTGTGATGCACATACTGTATGTCCTGCTTAAGTTCTATAACTTGTGATAGCAATTTAATGGTTGAAGTCTTATTTGCTGCTTTCCACGACAGTAGATTAACCTTGGACAGCTTTTCCCAGATGCTCAATGGACCAACAATACGTTCCTTGACAAAATTTTCATAATTCTGTCTTCCAACTTCATATGCACATAGATTGTCATATTTGGCATTTTCTGGCATTACAGCTCCAGTTACCAAGTTTATAAGAGCATCATTTTCCTGGGATTACAGTCACCAATAACATTGTGTAGCTTCTGTACATCAGCATATTTTCAGCTGACAATAGCTGTAGAGAGCTCATGGTGTTCTGTTCTTTTGTAATCTTTATGAGTTTGATATTTTATGTAATGAACTTAATTTGAAAACCCAAATGGTAGTATATGATCTTTTATCACCTTAGACACTCTGTGCGTCATGCCTCTCAAGTGATTTTTTTCCTCTCTTACTTCTCTGGACAAATACGACCTTTATCCCATGAGAAAAAATATCACCATATATTTTCTTAATCTACAGGTGCCAAGGTTTAAAATGACGGATGGTGTTAAAAATTAACCTGAAATTTTTACGTGACCACATATTGTCTTGTTGGGTTTCTGAGAGAACTTCACGGCTAAATAGCGCCTCTGTATTGATAGCCGGTACATGTCGTAATATCCACCGCCCATAGTTAAATCTTTATGTCCGTTTATTTTGTCCTAATTTAAGTATCAAAGAGTGTTTTCATTTTTAAGTATCTTAAGTATCTTTTTTCCCCACTCCTAAGTATCTAAGTATGATTTATTTTCATTTTTAAGTAACTAACCATATTTTTGTTTTCGTTATAAAATGTGATTGATATAGACAACAGAAGTAAATATCAGCTGGAGGTCGTAAACGAAGCTGATGTGAAGTATTTTGACTCACTGTTCCCACGAACTAATCGCTTCACTGGTTTATACCGAAGAAATAAAACCGTCAACGAACCATCCGATTCAAATGTGTCTTAGGCGATACAGGGTGTTTATGCGTCACTCTGATACCAAGAATGACTTTGTGTAGTGTGGTGAAGCTGAGGGTAGGATAGGGTTGGGTTGGGTTGGGATGGGTTAGGATTACGCATGTGTGGGTATATTCTGTCGCATTTTATAGGTATCTTGCGTCTTTCTCTTTATTCTTTCTTTATCATGAGTATCTATGCCTATTAATACACCACCTCGCAGGATAGTGGAAGAGGAATGGATAGTAACGAGATAATATTCTTCTAACATATACCTTAGCTTGATTACAGGTAACACCAGGTAGAAGTTACATGACTCTTAAGAGTTTTCCTCGACTTGGCTGATTCAACTGTAAGACTTGTTGTATTTATCCTTATTAAAATCCTCCACCTGTAAGACCCTCCACTTGTAAGACCCTCCACCTGTAAGACCCTCCACTTGTAAGATTCTCCACTTGTAAAACCCTTTAGGGATTTGAAATACCCTCCACTTGTAAGACTCTCCACTTGTAAAACCCTTTAGGGATTTGAAATACCTTCTCGTCTTGGCTCCACTAGTTTACAGTAATGTTGAAGTATATAGTGAAGACTCACAGCTCATGGGTTAGAAAAACAAAAGATGCTTGTTTTATTTATTTATTTATTTATAGTTTATTTTAGAATCCCCGAAAGTTAGAACAAAATGGCTGACGGGACTCACAAGCGGGCGGTGTTTACAGTATGGACCAAGAATAAAAAAATAAATGAAAAATAAAATAAATAAATCGTAAATTGGTGCATTGTTTCTCCAGGGGTAATTATAGAAGTACAAATGTTCTCCAGCAGTGGGTAACGATCATAGTCACGTATAGAGCTTCCGACGCAGGTAGATTGATATAGATGCATTACCTTGAGTTAGTGGGTTACAGGGCTTCTTACACGATAATATTAAAGGTGTTTTTTCCTTCTGTTTGTGGCACTTGAGGTGTTTAGGTTAGGTTTAATTAAAATGGTTTAGTTATAATAGTTATATTACGATAAGTTAAGTTGAATTTAGAACTATTTATTTGCATATATCGTGTTTTAGAAGGATTTGTTAGCTAATAAATTTAATTTGGATACATTTAGTTTAATTTAGATCATTTGATTTTACAAGGTCGTATTATAATGACTGGGAACCATATAGAAACCTGTTAGAGAAGTAAATATTTCTACGGCAGTGAATGAGTAAGTCAATAAGTGGTGTATAGAGCTGCTGATGCAACTTAAACGGTATATACTGTACATTATATGTTATCAGAGCTTTCCTGTTGTACGTAACCGCCTCCGTCAAATTGTCTTAGTGGCTCATGTGAAGATTAGCCTCTAGTTTATTTAACCCCAAGATTAACTACACTGGCACTGCCTGACCTGACCTGACCTGACCTGACCTAACCTAACTTAATCTAACCTAACTTAATTTCCCAGGTAGCGTTAGGTTAATCATTAGTTGAAATAAGCTGGGAGGGTTAATCTTCAGGTAATCTATCTTAATTAACAATTTTGGTCAGGTGAGGCCTTCCTTGCCTTACTCGAGAGCAGGAGGAGGAGGACTTGCTAACATCTACAGATCATCGTCAACCAAGGCAGATATTGAATACCTTTTGTTTACCTTCGTGGCTTAAGAACACATCTTAACACCATAAGACTATTCGCCTCAATACAATAATACAGTAATTGATTATTGTATTCTAATAAAATTTACTGTGTATCTTGTGAACCAGATTTATTGTTTGACCTTAGTGAATGAGAAACTGGTTGAGGTGTATTGTGGTAATCATCCTTAAGAGCAGCTCTGTGTATTCTTACGACCTAAAAGTAACACAAAATGTAGCCAATATCTACCCTTGGTCAGTCACTTTATGTAGATGTCAATTGTGTCATTTCTCTAGACTTAGTGCCCCCTGGAGGAGAAAGTAAATACAATGTTGATTTATTTTGGTCACAACACACGCTAGTAGATTATTTTTTCCTATTTAACTAAATAATTAACACTATGTAGCTAACTAATTATATGACTCAAAGATGGTAACTAATATGGCGTCGATATTATTCACATACTCTATGATAAATAGTGTAGGTTATGTATATAAGCTACTGTGCCGAGTAGCAACCCTGTATATAAGTTACTGTGCCGAGTAGCATTTATATATATCATCACGTGGCAACACTGCACGTTATGTGGCAACATTGCCCCGAGGCTGCCATATGGCAAGGCAGCCTCAGTCTGACTGTGTGAGCCGTGCATGGCACACGCGAGTCACCACTTGTATTTCTATCATCCATAATAAACGGACTTCAGTGTTACACAGTGTTTCCCTACCCATCACTGCATTCTTTGGGGAACTTGTAACCATCATGGCGCAGTGCCTAGGATCTGTGGACTTACAAAGTGTGTGAACGGTGCCGAGACAGTTACGTCTGCCGGTGATGCGCGTCATGCGCGTCGACTCATAGTGTGTTGTGTTGTGTTGCGCTGTGTTTCGCCGCGATGTGCAGTGTTGCTCCGTCACAGTGCGTTTTAGTGACGGTGGCAGTGTTAGTGTCAGTGTGTTAGTGTGTGTCTAGCTGAGAGTTGAGCATTGGCCTGTTTTTGGTGGTACTCATGGAGCACGCAGGCGTACACCCTTCTCGTGTGACATCCCGGGTGATACTGACGGTCTCACTCCCGCCACGTCTCCAGCCACCGGCATTAAGGCCACCACGAAGCAATCTCTCAGACACACACACACGCACACACGCACGCACTCGCTCACGGACAGAACAGTGGACTATATGCGTGATCTCTGCGCTGTTTATGTCATATATATGTGGTTCGAGCTGTTGAGGCGCCACTTTATATACTAAACAGTGCAGTCCATGCACACACAAAGATGGGAGGTAAGAAGGGACAACGTCAAGAAGGGAGACACGACTCCCCACCACCTTCTCCTCCACCGGGCGCAGACTCTCATCCTCCACCTCCAGTGACGGACATTGCCACAATTCTGAGGTGGATGGACGACCGGGACGAGAGACGTAGAGAGATGGAACTTCAGAGGGAGGAGACATGAAGAGAGGAGGAAAAGTTGCGTTTTGAGGCACTATTGGCGACGCTGGCGCTAACCCACCCTCCCTCACTCGCAGGTAGCGCGCATATAGGCGCCAGTACCCTCCCTCCTCCACCACACCAGCGTCCTGCAGGTACCCTTGCTACCCCAACAGCTCCCAAGCATCTGTTCAACCCCCACCCGCCCTCTCACCAGACGTCACGTTTCAGCTTTTTCGTGAGTGGAGGCGGCGATGGACAGATTACTCCACGATGGTGGACCTTGATAGCATGCCTCCAAACAAACAGCTCATCCAACTGCGGATGTGTTTGTCGCTGGAGACCCAGAGAGTTTTGGAGCACACGTTGCAAGTGCCTCCCGATTCTACATCTTCAGTGACGGATGTGCTCGACCTTTTACAGGAGCACGTTAAAGGTCGGAATAACGAGGCTTTGCGTCGTCGCGCCTTCACCAGCTGCAAGCAGGTGGAGAACGAATCCTTTGACGACTTTTTTGTACGCTTGAAGAGTTTGTCAGAGGAGATCGACGTCTGCAAGGCGCACAGCCGGGAATGTGAGGAAGCCTGGATCAAGCACGGGATCTTGACAGGTGTCAGGCACGAAGAGTTGATGCAGCGACTCATCCCCCTGGACGCTTCCTCCACACTCCAGGTGGCAGTGACTGAATGTCGGTCATACGAGGCCACCAAGTCCGCCACCTCTGCCTTACGGGCCCCCCCTGCTGTGAGAGCAATCTCTCAGTACAAGAAGGGTAAGAAGGCGGCCAACAACATGAAGGCTGCCACACGTTCTTCCACGCCTCCGCCTAGTGCTTCCTGTGGCAGCTGTGGAAAGCAGCATGGCCCCAAGACTTGCCCGGCCGCCGACGCACTGTGTCGTGGATGTGACCGTAAGGGCCACTGGTCTAACACAGACAGGTGCCCTGCACGAAGCCACAAGTGTCAGGCCTGCGGTCGCTATGGACACTACGACAAGTGCTGCCGCCAACCCAAGCCCAAAAGCCCGAGACAAGGAGGACAGCAGCGCACTTCCATCGGGGTGGTTCGCACGCAGCCCCCTCCAGATGGCCCACGCCTCCCCAAGCAGCAACGGAGTCACATCAGGAGGGTGGAATCGACCACACGCCCCAGGGCTACCTCTTCCCCTACTATCCGCGTCGCCGTCACACACGGTGATGTGTCGGGTCACATCGAGGTAATACCGGACACCGGCGCTGATACTACGGTGATTGGGTTGAAGCACCTCCAGAAACTGTGCCTCACCAAACGTGACCTGGGACCACCGCCGCAGCTGCTGTACTATAATGCGGACTGTTCCCAGATGCCGGACGCTGTGGGCTCCTTTCAAGCAGAGATCACCTACGGCGACAGGTCGTGTCACGGATGGATTGACGTGCAGCCTACTCTCGCTACACCCTTGTTGTCGAGGGAGCACTGCAAGGAGTTAGGCGTGGTGCCCAGAGACTTTCCCGAGCAGATCCCAGCTGCTCGTTACACCGCCAGCAGGGTGCGTGAGTCGACGAGCGACGCGCCTGGCGCTGCCACACAGAGCTGCCCAGAACCCGCGTCCACTCCCTCCCCGCTTCCACCCAAGTCACGGCTGCTTCCTCTTCACAGCGAGACGTCTCCTTCAGCCACAAGGGCCTACTTCCTGAAGGAGTACTCGGATGTGCTGGTGACGAAGGAGGCCCTACGGACCGCGCCACTGAAGGCTATGGCGGGTCCGCCTATGAGGATACACCTGCGGGAAGATGCACAGCCGTTTGCCACACACACTCCCCGGTTGATTCCTCTCGCCTTCAGAGATTCAGTCAAGATGGAACTGGATTCCATGGTGGCCCAGGGTGTCATCGTACCCGTTGGTGACGACCCATCCCCTTGGTGCCACCCTCTAGTCGCTGTGGCTAAGACTAACGGTGGAGTGCGGATTACTACCGACTTGTCTAAGCTTAACAGCCAGGTGTCCCGTCCCGCCCACCCTTCACCCACACCTTTTGCAGCTATACGGAGTGTGGATCCGAAGGTACGGCACTTCTCGACGATGGACGCCCTCTGTGGTTACTGGCAGATCCCACTGAAGGAGGATCAGCCACTGACCACTTTCATCACGCCTTACGGACGCTTCCGCTACTGCCGTGGCCCTATGGGATTCGCTGCTACGGGGGACGCTTCTGTCTCCGTGGTGACATGGCACTTCAAGGCGTGACCAACTGCGTGAAGGTAGTGGACGACGTCCTCCTCTACGATGAGGACTACCTGACGCATCTTCGCCGCATCGACGAGGTACTGACCAGGTGTAGGACGCACTGCATCACTCTGAATGCCGAGAAGTTCGTCTTGGCCGCACCTGCAGTGTCTTTCTGCGGCTACCGACTCTCAAGGGATGGCATTGCTGCGGACCCGGAGAAAGTTCGCGCCATAGCGGACTTTGCGAAACCTGCCAACCTTACGGATCTCAGGTCTTTCATGGGCCTGGTGAACCAGCTGGCAGAATTTTCCCCTGGTGTCTCCGCCGCTGCCGGGCCTCTCCGCCCCCTGATGAGCCCCAAGAGGACGTTCACGTGGACCCCTGACCACGACCTCGCCTTTCATAAGGTGAAGGGGCCCTGTCAAGTCCACCTATCCTCGCTACTTTCGACCCAGCGCTCCCCACCGTCCTCCAGACAGACGCCTCGCGCCTGTACGGGGTTGGTTACGCCCTTCTCCAGGATCACGGTGGAGGAAAGTACCGGCTCGTACAGTGTGGCTCTCGCTTCCTCACCGATGCTGAGTCTCGCTACGCTACCATCGAGCTGGAGCTGCTGGCAGTGGTATGGGCCTTATCGAAGTGCAAGTTCTACTTGATTGGCCTACAGCACTTCGACCTCATCAGAGACCACAGGCCCTTGGTCCCCATTCTTAACCACTATTCGCTGGACGCCATCGAGAATCCCCGCCTCCAGCGCCTGAAGGAGAAGATTTTGGCCTTCGTCTTCACCGCGGCTTGGCGCGCAGGTAAGGAGTTGTGCATCCCGGATGCCCTCTCCCGCTCCCCAGTCAGCCGCCCTACACCTGAAGACGAGATGCCCAGCACCGAGGCCGGTTTCTCCGTCAGCAACATCGTCACCTTGCAGGCCGTACAGTCCCTCGCCAGCACCCAGGCCTCAGTGTCGCCATCCGACAGCGATCTGGCCCTTGAGGAACTACGGACCGCGGCACGAGACGACCCTTCCTACACTCAGCTCTTGGAGAGTGAGAGGACTGGGTTCCCTCGCGACCGTTTTGACCTCCACAACGCCCTACGCCCGTATTGGAAGATACGTGAGGACCTCTACGCAGATGGGGACCTCGTCCTGCAGCTCTCCGTCGTCGCGTTCTGACCCGCTTACACGACAGCCATCGTGGAGCAGAGGCCACCAAGCGCCGCACAAGGCAGGCTGTGTACTGGCCCGGCATTGACGCGGATATCGTCAATACGGTCCGTGCCTGTGAGCCGTGCTAGATCATGCAGCCCAGTCAACAGCAAGAGCCCCTCTTGTGCGACGACGAACCCACCAGGCCCTTCGAGTCCGTGTGGGCTGATTTCTTCAGCACAGCTGGGAAACATTTCCTAGTTGTCGCCGACCGACTCTCTGGCTGGCCTGTGGTGGTAATCTGTGGCTCGGACACGACGTCCGCGGCCACCATTCGCCACTTCCGGCACCTCTTTCATGACCTGGGCGTACCCGTACGTCTGCGGACGGACGGTGGGCCACAGTTCACCAGCCGGGACTTCACAGGATTCCTTGAGCGTTGGGGAGTCCGCCACATCGTGTCAACACCCCACAACCCACAGTCAAACGGCCACGCTGAGGCTGCGGTCAAGACAGTCAAGCACCTCATCCTCCAGGTGGCCCCTTCAGGCAACATAGACTGTGAGGCGTTTGACAAAGGACTCCTGGAGTTACGTAATACTCCCACCCACACAGGACGCTCCCCTGCCCAGATCCTGTATGGTCACCCTCTTCGCTCTTGCGTTCCTGCACACGCCAAGGCCTTTGCAAAGGAGTGGCAGACCAGAGCCGAGAGCTGCGACCGCCGCGCCGCTTCACGTGCTCAAGACGCCAAGGCTTGGTATGACGACCATGCCTGCCCTCTTCAGCCACTGGAGATTGGTGCCCTTGCCCGCGTCCAGGACCCGACGACGACACGTTGGGACAAGGTGGGCATAGTGATGGGCGTCGGCCGGTCGCGGGACTACAAGGTCAGGATGCCGAGTGGCCGTGTCTGGTGGAGGAACCGCCGCTTCCTCCGGCCAGTCCCACCCCTGCTGCTGGCCCCCTGACCGAGGACGAGTCACCTACACCTCACGAGGATCCGCCCCACAGTGCACCTCGACGCTCGGAGCGACTTAGGACTAAGAAGTCCGCTCAAGACAAAGACTATGAGCGTGAGGGGGGAGGGAGATGTAGGTTATGTATATAAGCTACTGTGCCGAGTAGCAACCCTGTATATAAGCTACTGTGCCGAGTAGCAACCCTGTATATAAGCTACTGTGCCGAGTAGCAACCCTGTATATAAGCTACTGTGCCGAGTAGCATTTATATATATCATCACGTGGCAACACTGCACGTTATGTGGCAACATTGTCCCGAGGCTGCCATATGGCAAGGCAGCCTCAGTCTGACTGTGTGAGCCGTGCATGGCACACGCGAGTCACCACTTGTATTTCTCTCATCCATAATAAACGGACTTCAGTGTTACACAGTGTTTCCCTACCCATCACTGCATTCTTTGGGGAACTTGTAACCACCAAATAGATGTATTGTCTGTTTAATTTTAGGGAAGAATTTAATTTATAAACTTTTGAGAATCTGGATACAGGAGTTTTGTCTTTGCGTGTGTGTGTGTGTGTGTGGTGATGATGATGACGGATACTTTCCTCTGCAGTGAAAAAATTATCTTGACATTGCAAAGTTTAACTGTAAGCCGAAGGAACGTTTGTAATGTAACTTATTATGTGAAATTGTAACTTGAAATTCTTTGTGAAAAAATATTTCCCGATAAAGTTTGGCAGTAAATGAAGTATTACATCAAGGTGTAACTTGTGGTTCCTTGTGGAGTAATTACCTATGTGGACGATACAGCTACTCCAGGGTGTAAGACCTAGAGTAGAAAGTCTTAAGACCTTACCTGAGGTTGAAAGACTCTTATAGTGGAACGTCTTCGGTATTGAAACTTTAATTACAGTAAATAAAATATAATCTACCTAAATATTCCTTCACCTGGCGACAACTAATGATACAGGTGGTTTAATAGCTCTTTAAAATTCCTCCGTTTGATGTAATAATGACCACACATGAACTTATAATGTGCAATATCTTGATAACACATTAGCTGCAACATTACACATAGTCCAGTGTATGTGTAGTGAAGGACATCTACCTAAATGAGTTACAGAATGTGGAGTTGAGGCAAAAAATGTTGGGACATGTTTGAAATCATCAGTTGAGCCAAACGTTTATACTCAATATTGTTTTAATGGTATTTTAGAGCGACCGAAAAATTTAAACAAAATGGCCGGATAGGCTCGGGGGATCCACAAGTCCTCTTATAAAGGATCGACAATAAATGAAAACAAATCAGATTAATTTAAACACATTTCCAAGAGTATTAGATCCTGTAAAGAGAGAAAATTAATACTTGATATTTGTAGAAGCTTTTTTTTTTCGTCCGTTTTTGTCTTGGTTAAAACAATTGTGGTGGTGTTACCTGTTCCAAACGGTAGACATCAAGGAAATGGATCAAGACCTTAATACTCAAAGGTACACATGATGATTTGTTCCCAAGTCCGAGGATATACTTCACAAAACAGATTAACTTTAGGACACAATGATGGCGAACAAAATAACATCAACATTGCGTACAGTACATATCTTGCTTTGACTCTTAACTCTTGTAATTTTTCGTAATGTTAGTGAATGAATTTGAGATTCTGGGCATATTTTCTTGTTTTCTTTCTAATCAAGTGTAAAGGAAGATGTACTGTTTATTGATGGATTTGGTGATGTCTTTATAGTGTATTAGTATGTTAATATTACACAGGTTTGGTATAGTGGTGACGGTAATGTAGTGTAGTAAGATTTTAACACATGGAGGTGAATTTGTCTTTTATGTTGAGGATTTGTTAAAGGGAAGATCTGATGGACGGGGATAATTGTCTGGTTGTGATGGACACGGCTCACCTAACCTAACCCAATCTAACCTAACCCAACCCAACCTAACCCAACCTAACCCAACCCAACCTAACCTAACCTAACCCCTATATATGTGTGAGATAAGGTTCTGATTCAAGAACAAGATGCACAAGTTCGAATCCAAATTGAGCAGTAGGGTTTGTTGACTAATTCGGGGCTTCACATTCATAAAACTCTCAAATGGGATACGACTAAACCCGAAGCCCCATCTTCCGTCGGTCGGTCGTCGGTGTCAGGTCAAAGTTCAGTTTGTAGTTCACCTCCTGTGATATGTGTCATTTATCGAAACGAAACATGAGGTTAACGTGAAAACAAAACCTCGAAGCAACACGTATAAACAGGGTCGAGTTTTCATCGGATTTTACGTCATGAAATTTCCATCTTGAGAGAGAGAGATAGAGAGATTGATTGATTGATTGATTGATTGATTGATTCCGATGCTGAAATTAACACTAAAATTTTATACTGAAATCGAGATAAATGCAGGTAAGGTTGGCGTATGGAATTATTGAAGAACGATCACAGAAATGTTTTACCTGTTTCCTGTGATGTAAATCCAAAATGGTGTTAATTGTCATGGGTTTATACGTCCAAATGTTCTTCATATCGTAGGGCCTTACATCCAAATATGCCATCCAAGTCCATATGTCCATTCATCCAGTTAGCTGTTTATCCATCCACCGATTCACCCACCTACCCATCTCTCCTCCCATTTAGTCATCCATCTACCCATCTCTCCTCCCATTCAGTCCCCCATCTACCCATCTATCCTCCCATTCAGTCTCCCATCCATCCATCCATCCATCCATCACACGAGGAATAGAATGACCCACTTATAATTTTTCTCTTTCCTGCTGCACTAAGGATCAACCACCCAGAGCGGTATGGCTACCCTGAGTAGGTACACTCTGTATTCCTCCTTTACTCTATTGTGGTGTAGGTGGTGGGTAGTGTGTGTTTGTGGGTGTAGAGCGTGGATAGTAGGTTTATTTGTGGGTGTAGGGAGTGGATAGTAGGTATGTTTGTGGGTGTAGGGAGTGGATAGTAGGTTTGTTTGTGGGTGTGGGGCGTGGATAGTAGGTTTGTTTGTGGGTGTAGAGCGTGGATAGTAGGTTTGTTTGTGGGTGTAGGGAGTGGATAGTAGGTTTGTTTGGGGGTGTGGGGCGTGGATAGTAGGTGTGTTTGTGGGTGTGGGGCGTGGATAGTAGTTTGTTTCAGGGTTAGGGGAGTGGATAGTAGGTTGTTTGTGGGTGTAGGGCGTGATAGTAGGTTTGTTTGTAAGTGTAAGTGAGTGATAGTAGGTATGTTTTAGGTGTAGGGGTGTGGATAGTAGGTTTGTTTGTGTAGGGGCGTGGATAGTAGGTATGTTTGTGGGTGTAGGGGAGTGGGATAGGTATGTTTCAGGGTGTGGGACGTGATAGTAGGTTTGTTTGTGTGTGGGGTGTGGATAGTAGGTTTGTTTGTGTGTAGGGCGATAGTAGGTTTGTTTGTGGGTGTAGGGCGTGGATAGTAGGTTTGTTTGTGGGTGTAGGGCGTGGATAGTAGGTTTGTTTGTGGGTGTAGGGAGTGGATAGTAGGTTTGTTTGTGGGTGTGGGGCGTGGATAGTAGGTTTGTTTGTGGGTGTAGGGCGTGGATAGTAGGTTTGTTTGTGGGTGTAGGGCGTGGATAGTAGGTTTGTTTGTGGGTGTAGATACATACATAGTTAAGAGGAATAAATCAAAATGGGAAAAAGATTAAGATAAATAAACTGCTGATTAATGGTACAGGTGAGTTAATAAAATAGATATAAATAGATAAATACAGTAGATAGATAGATAGATAGATAGATAAGAACATAAGAACATAAGAAAATAAGGAGTCTGCAATAGGCCGGTTGGCCTGTGCATGGCAGCTCCTGTCGAGAGTTACTACCACTCTCTATCATCCATGAATCTATCTAGCCTCCTTTTGAAACTTTCCAGAGTTCCCGCACTTACTACAAAGTTGCTAAGCTTGTTCCACTCGTCCACCACATATTTGTGAACCAGTTTCTTCCTATCTCCCTCCTAAACCTAAACTTATCCAACTTGAATCCGTTGCTCCGAGTCCTATCCTGCTCGGATATTATAAGAACCTTATCTATATCCCCTTTATTGATTCCTTTCACCCACTTAAATACTTCTATTATATCTCCCCGAACTCTTCGTCTTTCTAGGGAATGCAAGTTAAGTTTCTTTAACCTATCCTGATATGGAAGGTTTCCAAGTCCCGGAATCATTTTTGTCATTCTTCGCTGCACCGACTCTAGTGAATTTATATCCATTCTATAATAGGGGCACCAGAACTGAACCGCATAATCGAGGTGTGGCCTGACTAGCGCAAGATATAGTTGCAAAAAGACCTCTGCACTCTTGTTACTTATACTTCTAGATATAAAACCCAATACTCTGTTTGCCTTATTTCGAACATTAACGCACTGTTTTCTAGGCCGTAGGTCCGGGCTTACAAGTACCCCTCGGTCTCTTTCACAAGTCGACTTCTCTAGGTTGATGTTGTTAAGGCTGTATACAATATAAGTATTTGTTCTTCCAATATTAAGTACGCTGCACTTGCTGGTGTTGAATTTCATTTGCCATTTTTCAGACCACCCCTGCAGTTTATTTAGATCCTCCTGTAGATTTCAGATTTGCCCCCGAGGGGGCTAGTTTATTTGGCACCCCCTTACATCCTGTGCAAGGTGAAGCGCAGAAGCGTTTACAGCGCCCAACAGGGAAGTATGAAAAGTTCATACTTGCCTTTATGACTCGTACATTAAGGGCGTAAAAGCCTGAAGGGTCATAGGTTCTGTCAAGTTACATAAAGTGAGAGAATGATGAGTGTGTGGGGGGAAAGTTCCCGGTACATTTTATCTGTTTATGGCAAAGTGTGGCAGGTCCTTAATAATGTCAAATGCCAGGCCTGTGACTAGGAGGAGGGATAAATCCTCCTGTAGTGCATTTGCATCCTGCCCTGAATTAATTTGCCGCCCTATTTTGGTGTCATCCGCAAACTTGCTTATGTCACTGCTGATCCCAGTATCTAAATTGTTCATGTAGATTATGAACAAGAGTGGGCCTAGTACTGACCCCTGGGGAACCCCACTGGTTACACGGCCACACTCAGATTTAACACCATCTACGCTGACCCTCTGCGTTCTATCTGTGAGCCATGATTTTATCCAATTTAAAACTTTCCCCTCGATATCATGAGCCTTAATTTTTCTTAGAAGCCTCTGATGCGGTACTCTGTCAAATGCTTTGCTAAAGTCTAAATAAATAACATCGTAATTTTCGTCATTATCTACTACCTCGAAGACTTTCCTAAAAAACGTTAGCAGATTTGTTAGACAAGATTTTCCCTTTGTAAACCCATGTTGAGAGTCGTAGATTAATTTGCTTTTCTCTAGATGCGATCGGATGCTATCTGCTATAATTGATTCAAGAAATTTCCCCACTACTGACGTCAAACTGATCGGTCGGTAATTTGACGCTGATGCTCT
>NW_024712192.1:0-4997 GCF_018991925.1 Homarus americanus | reverse complement strand
TATAACAAGGTATAGGCCATGTATATCAAGAAATAGGCCAGGTATAGCAAGATATAGGTCAGGTATAACAAGATATAGGCCAGGTATAAAAAGATATTGGCCAGGTATAACAAGATATGGGCCAGGTATAGCAAGACATAGCCTGGTATAACAAGATATAAGCCAGGTATAACAAGATATAGGCCAGGAATAACAAGATATAGGCCATGTTTAACAAGATATAGGCCATGAATATCAAGGTATAGGGCAAGTATAACAAGATATAGGCCTGGTATAACAAGATATAGGCCATGTATAACAAGATATAGGCTAGGTATAACAAGATATAGGCCAGGTATAACAAGATATAGGCCTGGTATAACAAGATATAGGCCAAGTATAACAAGATATAGGCCAGGTATAGCAAGATATTGGCCAGGTATAACAAGATAAGGGCCAGGTATAAGCATATATTTGGTAGTAACACAAGACAGGTTTAAAGAAGGCAAGAAGTAGGGACAGGAATAATATAGGCCATGTTTAAAGATAGAAATAGTTTTAACAAGATAGGGAAGGTATAACAAGATATGAAATATATAAAAAGATATAGGCCACTGTATGTGTCAAGACAGCAGGCTTGGGGTCAACAAGATATAGGGCTGGTATAATAAAGATATGTGCTCACACAAGAGATATAGCAAGTTAACAAGACATAGGCTGGTAGCAAGATGTAGGTTGGGGTATATAAGATATATGCTGTATAACAAGAGGTATAATAAGATATGGGTTGTGGGTAAGGGCCAAGATATAAAATAGGTATAGTAAAGATATAAAGGTATAAATAAATATGTATAACAAGATATAAAGGTATACATTAAAGATATAGGTTAGGTATAACAAGATATGTTTAGGTATAGTAAGATAAGAAATAAGAGAAAGGTGTAACAAAATATAGACCTGGTATATCAAGATATAGACCTGGTATAACAAGATATAGGCCTGGTATAAGAAGATATAGGCCAAGTATAACAAGATATAGGCTAGGTATAGCAAGATATAGGCCATATATAACAAGATATAGGCCAAGTATAGCAAGATATAGGCCTGGTATAACAAGATATAGGCCATGTATAACAAGATATGGGCCAGGTATAGCAAGATATAGGCCTAGTATAGCAAGATATAGGCCATGTATAACAAGGTATAGGCCATGTATAACAAGATATAGGGCAAGTATAACAAGATATAGGCCTGGTATAACAATATATAGGCCAGGTATAGCAAGATGTAGCCCTGGTATTACAAGATATAGGCCAGGTATAACAAGATATAGGCATGGTATAACAAGATATAAGCCTGGTATAAAAAGATATAGGTCAGGAATAATAAGATATAGGCCTGGTATAACAAGGTATAGGCCATGTATATCAAGAAATAGGCCTGGTATAGCAAGATATAGGTCAGGTATAACAAGGTATAGGCCATGTATAACAAGATATAGGGCAAGTATAACAAGATATAGGCCTGGTATAAGAAGATATAGGCCAAGTATAACAATATATAGGCTAGGTATAGTAAGATATATGACAGGTATAGCAAGATATAGGCCAGGCATAACAAGATATAGGCCTGGTATAACAAGATATAAGCCAGGTATAACAAGATATAGGCCAAGTATAGCAAGATATAGGCTATGTATAACAAGATATAGGCCAAGTATAGCAAGATATAGGCCTGGCATAACAGGATATAGGCCAAGTATAACAAGATATTGGCCTGGTATAACAAGATATAAGCCTGGTATAACAAGATATAGGTCAGGAATAGTAAGATATAGACCTGGTATAACAAGGTATAGGCCATGTATAACAAGATATAGGCCAGTTATAACAAGGTTATAGGCCATTTATAACAAGATATAGGTCAGGAATAGTAAGATATAGACTTGGTATAACAAGGTATAGGCCATGTATAACAAGAAATAGGTCAGGTATAGCAAGATATAGGCCTGGTATAACAAGATATAGGCCATGTATAACTAGATATGGGCCAGGTATAGCAAGATATTGGCCTGGTATAACAAGATATAGGCCTGGTATAAAAAGATATAGGCCAGGTATAACAAGATATAGGCCAGGTATAACAAGATATAGGCCTGGTATAACAAGATATATGTCATGTATAACAAGATATAGGCCACGTATGGGAAGATATACCTGTAGTAAGGTATAACAAGATATAGGCCATGTATAACAAGATATAGGCCAGGTATAGATAGGGGCCAGGTATAACAAGGTAGAGGCCATGTATAACAAGAAATAGGCCAGGTATAGCAAGATATAGGCCTGGTATAACAAGAAAAAGGCCATGTATAACAAGATATAGGCCTGGTATAACAAGATATAGGCCATGTATAACAAGATATAGGCCTGGAATAGCAAGATATAGGCCAGAGTATAACAAGATATAGGCCAGGTATAGCAAGATATTGGCCGAGGTATAACAAGATATAGGCCAGGCATAACAGGACATAGGCCTGGTATAACAAGATATAGGCGAAGTATAACAAGATATAGGCTAGGTATAGCAAGATATAGGCCATGTATAACAAGTTATTGGCCAAGTATAGCAAGATATAGGCCTGGTATATCAAGATATAGGCCTGGTATAACAAGATATAGGCCAGGTACAACAAGATATAGACCAGGTATAGCAAGATATAGGCCAGGTATAAAAAGATATAGGCCAGGTATAGCAAGATATAGGCCAGGTATAAAAAGATATAGGCCTGGTATAACAAGATATAGGCCTTGTATAAAAAGTTATTGGCCAGGTATAACAAGACATAGGCCAGTTATAACAAGATATAGGCCAGTGTATAACAAGATATAGGCCTGGTATAACAAGATATAGACCAGGTATAACAAGATATAGGCTAGGTATAGCAAGATATAGGCCAGGTATAAAAAGATATAGGCCAGGTATAGCAAGATATAGGCCAGGTATAGAAAGATATAGGCCTGGTATAACAAGATATAGGCCATGTATAAAAAGTTATTGGCCAGGTATAACAAGACATAGGCCAGTTATAACAAGATATAAGCCAGTGTATAACAAGATATAGGCCTGGTATAACAAGATATAGACCAGGTATAACAAGATATAGGCTAGGTATAGCAAGATATAGGCCATGTATAACAAGATATAGGCCGGGTATAACAAGATATAGGCCTGGTATAACAAGATATAGGCCAAGTATAACAAGATATAGGCTAGGTATAGCAAGATTTAGGCCATGTACAACAAGATATTGGCCAAGTATAGCAAGATAAAGGCCTGGTGTAGCAAGGTATAGGCCATGTATAACAAGATATAGGCCAGGTATAGAAAGATATAGGCCTGGCATAACATGATATAGGCCTGATATAACAAGATATAGGCCAAGTATAACAAGATATTGGCCTTGTATAATGAGATATAGGCCAGGTATAACATGAAATAGGGTAGGTATAGCAACATATAGGCCAAGTATAACAAGATATAGGCCAAGTATAGCAAGATATAGGCCTGGTATAACAAGAGATACGCCATGTATAACAAGATATAGGGCAGGTATAGTAAGATATAGGCCTAGCATAACAATATATAGGCCAGGTATGGCAAGATATAGGCCTGGTATAACAAGGTATGGGCCATGTATAACAAGACATAGGCCAGGTATAGCAAGATATAGGAATGATATAACAAGATATAGGCCTGGTACAACAAGATATAGGCCAGGTATAGCAAGATATAGGCCAGGTATAACAAGATATACCCCAGGTATAGCAAGATATAGCCTTGTATAACAAGATATAGGCCATGTATAACAAGATATAGGCCAGGTATAACAAGATATGGGCCAGTGTATAGCAAGATATAGGCTTGGTATAACAAGATATTGGCCTGGTATAACAAGATATACGCCAGGTATAACAAGATATAGCCCAGGTATAACGAGGTGGCCCAGGTACTTAACGAATACGAGCCGAGAATAACAAAGATGCCGACCCAGTTATAACAAGGTATAGGCCAGTGTATAACAAGATATAGGCCTGGTATAACAAGATATAGGCCTGGTATAACAGATATGCCAGGTACCTTAGCAAGATATGGGCCAGGTAACAAGATACTGGCACAGTACCGTGGAGTATAACAGATACTGCGGCCTCATACTAACAAGATAGGCACAGGCATAACAAGATATAGGCCGGGTATAAGATATAGCCTGGTATGGCAAGATATAGGCAGGAGGTACACAGCAGATATAGGCCAGGTATAGCAAGATAGGGGCCAGGTATAACAAGGTATAGGCCATGTATAACAAGATATAGGCCAGGTATAGCAAGATATAGGCCTGGTATAACAAGAAAAAGGCCATGTATAACAAGATATAGGCCTGGTATAACAAGATATAGGTCTGGTATAACAAGATATCAGCCATGTATAACCAGATAAAGGCCTGGAATAGCAAGATATAGGCCAAGTATAACAAAATATAGGCCAGGTATAGCAAGATATTGGCCAGGTATAACAAGATATAGGCCAGGTATAACAAGATATAGGCCAGGTATAACAAGATATAACCCTGGTATAACAAGATATAGGCCAAGTATAACAAGATATAAGCTAGGTATAGCAAGATATAGGCCATGTATAACAAGATATTAGCCAAGTATAGCAAGATATAGGCCTGGTATATCAAGATATAGGCCTGGTATAACAAGATATAAGCCAGGTACAACAAGATATAGGCCAGGTATAGCAAGATATAGGCCAGGTATAAAAAGATATAGGCCAGGTATAGCAAGATATAGGCCTGGTATATCAAGATATAGGCCTGGTATAACAAGATATAGGCCAGGTACAACAAGATATAGGCCAGGTATAACAAGATATAGGCCAGGAATAACAAGATATAAGCCACGTATAACAAGATATAGGCCATTGTATAGCAAAATATAGGCTTGGTATAACAA
>NW_024712191.1:0-2032 GCF_018991925.1 Homarus americanus | reverse complement strand
GTTGTTATAATCATGGCCGTGGTTGTTATGATCATAGTCGTAGGTGTTATAATCATAGTCGTGGCTGTTATAATCATGGTCGGTGTTGTTATAACTGGCGTGGGGCGCCGTTGTTATAATCTGGCGGGCGTTGTTGTTATAATCGCCGTGGTTGTTATACCATATTGTGGTTGTTGTAATAATGGTCGTGGTTATTTTTAACTGCGGTCGTGGTTGGGTTGGCAATCTGGCGGTCGGGCGATCATAAATGGTTGCTATAATCTTTGGTCGTGGTTATTATGTTCCGCGTCGTGGTTGTTATAATCATGTCGTGGTTGTTGTAATCTTTGCCTGCTGTTATAATCATAGTCGTGGTTGTTTTAATCAGCGGTTGTCATAACTTTAATGTGCTGCGATCATAGTCGCGGTTGCGCAAGTAATCTTGGGTCGGGCGTTATAACTGGCGGTTGTCATAATCATGGTCGTGGTTATGATCATAGTCGCCAGTTTTTATAATCATTGTAGTGGTTGTTATAATTATGGTCGTGGTTGTTATAATCATGGTCGTAGGTGTTATAATCATGGTCATGGTTGTCATAATCATGCTCATTGTTGTTATAATCTTGGTCGTCGTTGTTATAATCATAGTCGCGGTAGTTATAATCATAATTGTGGTTGTTATAATCATAGTCGTGGTTGATATAATCATGGTCGTGGTTATTATAATCATGGTCGTGGTTATGATCATGCTCGTGGTTTATGATCATAGTCGTAGGTGTTATATTCATGGTCGTGGGTAATATAATCATAGTCGCGGATTGAAATAATCATTTTCGCGGTTGTTATAATCATGGTCGTGGTTGTTATAATCATGGTCGTGGTTGTTATAATCATGGTCGTGGTTGTTATAATCATGGTCGTGGTTGTAATAATCATGGTCGTGGTTGTTTGTTGTTATAATCATGGTCGTGGTTGTTATGATCATAGTCGTGGTTGTTATGATCATAGTCGTGGTTGTAATAATCATGGGCGTGGTTGTTATAATTATGGTCGTGGTTGTTACAATCATGGACCTGGTTGTTATAATCATGGTCGTGGTTATGATAATAGTCGTGGTTGTTATAATATGGTCGTGGTTGTTATAATCATGGTCGTGGTTACTTATAATAATGAGTGCGTACGTTGTTATAATCATGGTCGTTGTTGTTATAATAATGGTGGTGGTTGTTATAATCAGCTGGGCGTCGTTATTATAATCATGGTCGTGGTTATTGCCCTCTATAGTTGTGTTTGTTATAATCATGGTCGTGGTTGTTATAATAATGGTCGTGGTTGTTATAATCATGGGCGTCGTTGTTATAATCATAGTCGTGGTTGTTATACTCATAGTTGTGGTTGTTGTATTCATGGTCATAGTTGTTTTAATCATGGTCGTGGTTGTCATAATCTTGATTGTGGTTATGATCATAGTCGTGGTTGTTATAATCTTGGTCGTTGTTGTTAAAATCATGGTCGTGTTTGTTATAATCATAGTCGTGGATGTTATGATCATAGTCGTGGTTCTTATAATCATTGTCGCGGTTGTTATAATCATGGTCGTGGTTGTTATAATCATGGTCGTGGTTGTTATAATAATGGTCGTGGTTGTTATAATCATGGGCGTCGTTGTTATAATCATAGTCATGGTTGTTATACTCATAGTTGTGGTTGTTATAATCATGGTCGTGGTTGTTATAATAATGGTCGTGGTTGTTATAATCATGGGCGTCGTTGTTATAATCATAGTCGTGGTTGTTATACTCATAGTTGTGGTTGTTGTAATCATGGCCGTGGTTGTTTTAATCATGGTCGTGGTTGTCATAATCATGGTCGTGGTTATGATCATAGTCGTGGTTGTTATAATCTTGGTCGTGGTTGTTATAATCATGGTCGTGGTTGTTATAATCATAGTCATGGTTGTTGTAATCTTGGTTGTGGTTGTTATAATCATGGTCGTGGTTGTTATAATCATGGTCGTGGTTGTTATAATAATGGTCGTGGTTGTTATAATCAT